>NC_079891.1:11434581-11558824 GCF_024868665.1 Triplophysa rosa | reverse complement strand
TAATGATTAAGTACTAGTATCTAATGAATAAGTACTAGTATCTAATAAATAAGCACTAGTATCTAATTTTTAGGTACTAGTGTCTAATGAATAAGTACTAGTATCTAATGGAATAGCTACTAGTAACTAAACAATAAGTACTAGTAGCCTAAAAATAGATACTAGTAAACGTCAAGGATTAAATGACAAAATGGCTTGCCATATCAGGGATGATAGATAGATTTGACGCGTTTCGTCAGGGCGAGTGACGTCATTGCATCACTAACGTCAGAGCGTAAGAGAATCGGTGAACTGGTCTTTTGAACCGGTTCATTGAAACGAACTGTCCGAAAGAACCGGTTCGCAGAAAAGAGCCGGACTTCCCATCACTACCATGAAGCGCGCATTTCTCCTAAAAACACACCTTGGCAAACAAACACGGCATGTCGCAATCTGTGACGACGCAGGCGAGAGCCAATGAGCATTCGAGTTTCCTGCCGTAAAACCTATCGTAAAGCTACGTGACTGCGCCGGCTGCAACTTTTGAATTTGTGACGAGCGCGTTAGCCACAGTGTTGACGCTAACGGTGGCTGCTGCTCAGGGTGGAGATGAAGATCGCCAAATAATAGCTTGGATTTGGCTCTGTTCCTCGCAGTCGAATGAATTCTGAAGATATTACGTTACATGTGATGAATAAAATTGATGACATTTAGGTGTATTTCATGGTTCTACTCCCACAGCTAACACAAGGCTTGTTCGATTTGATGCGGCGCCGCAAGATCCGACAGGCGGATGACATCAAAGTACCGCGAGAGCGATTCGAAAAACGATTAAATGTTAGGCTTGTTTGAGATGCACCTTACCTCGCCTGAAAAGAAGACGAGAGTTGGCGCCTGCAGTAAGGGGAGGAGTGAAAACAGCGCAAGGCAAGACGGACACTTCCCAAATCGCGCTGTCGAGTCGACTGTAAACGTCAGCAATAGGCTTGTTTGAGATGCACCTTGCCTCGCCTGAAAAGAAGACGAGAGCAGGCGGCTGCAGTAAGGGGAGGAGTGAAAACAGCGCAGGCAAGACGGACACTTCCCAAATCGCGCTGTCAAGTCGACTGGAAACGTCAGCAATTATGGCAGTTGAAATGTGCCACGGATTACCTACCGAAGGAGACTGTCGTGTACTTTTACGTGAACGGAGTCTACGTCGTCACAACAGACGCGTGACACACACGTCGTGGATAAGGACGTCATCACAACAGACACGTGACACTAACGTCGTGGATAAGGACGTCGCTTGTTAAGCCTGACGTCACGCACCACTATATATTTAGGTCATATACTGTTTCCGGGTCCATGATAGTTCTGTAGGCGAGCATTAGTGACTTGAATCAGAGTATTCACATCAGTGAGTGTACATTAATATCAAGAGTAACAATGGCACATTTAAGATTTCTAGATACTGTAATTATAATAATTATGTAATAATGTAATTATGTAATTTATGTGTTCTTGCCTCCTATGACATATCACTTTATTGTTTCCGAATCTCTCTGTAGGTCGCTTGAAATAAAAGTGTCTGTTAAATGTCTAAAAGTTGATGTAAAGCGGTAATGTCTGCCTTAGTGTGGGACATAACATACAGTATATTTTAAGACTTATTGTACAATGCTTATATGTACTTTTTAAATATTTGATTGTTGGTTTCCTTATAATAAACAAGATGTCATTATTTTTCTACTTTCTTGTGTCTTTTTCCAGTTGTAATAATTTATTGTTGAATATTTTGCTTTGAAATATCATCACTTGAATGTGCTCTTTTTACTTTGTTTGATACGGGCTTGTCTGTCACCCGGCCTATTGCTGCAATATCTGCAAAACAGGATAAAACTATACAGCATTGCTTTGTCTGAAAGTGCTCATGACATTAGCTGTATAGTGCAGTCGTAAATACAACTGTCTGCCCTACAACAGACTCCATATTCTTCACTATTCCAGACACAAACATGACTCTTGGCCTCTAAGAGTTGTATGAGAGATACATCACAAATTCATTTACATACAAATCTATAAAATTACAGAATACGAAATACACTTTTGTATTCTACTCAAAGTAACTTTGTTTTAATTTATTCGTCACATTAACTTTTAGTCTTGATATTTCAGGTGTTTTTATTCTATTGCTTTTGTACTTTTACCTGAAGGGATAATTACACCAGACAACAATAATCAGTGATCATTAGCATCTCTTCATGTTATTACCTTATACCTGTATGCCTTTGTTCTTGTAACCTAATATATTTTCAGAAATCAGAATCAGAAAGAGCTTTATTGCCAAGTATGTTTGCACATACAAGGAATTTGTTTTGGTGACAGGAGCATCCAGAACACAGAAACAGCAACAACAGTACAAAGAGACCATAACACAATAGAATACAGTACACAATGATTTAAATAGGGGCCTATGGGTATAAAAAATTAAGAAATACAATACAATAAACATAAGATAAAGATATAGAGAGTAAAGCTATGTATTATGTAAATATGTAGAAGTAAAAAATAAGAATAGACTATTGTAGTACAAGGTATGTGCTATATACAGCAGAATGAAATATAATTTACAGAGAAAGTTGTATAAAAATAGATAGTGTATTATCTGGAGGATATAATTAATATTGCACTTAATTATTATTGCACAGAGTTAATAATTGCACGGTGTGTAAAAACATTTAACTGTTCAAGAGGTAGATGGCCTGAGGGAAGAAGCTGTTTTTGTGTCTGGTTGTTTTGGTGCTCAGTGCTCTGTAGCGCCGACCAGATGGCAGCATTGTGAAGAGCTGATGGCTTGGATGTGAGAGGTCCAGGGTGATTTTCTGAGCCCTTTTCCACACTCTGGATGTATACAGTTCTTGGAGGGTGGGCAGGGGAGCACCAATGATCTTCTCAGCAGTCTGAACCGTCCTCTGTAGTCTTCTGATGTCTGACTTTGTGGCTGAGCCAAACCAGACAGTGATGGATGTGCAGAGGACAGACTCTATGACTGTTAAACTGTTGAGTAAATGAGTAAAACTGTTTTAATAGAGTTTGTGAGGTTGAACTTCTTCAGCTGATGTAAGAAGTACAACCTTTGCTGGGCTTTTTTAGCAATGGAGCCAATGTGATTGTCCCACTTCAGGTTCTGAGAGATGGTGGTGCCCAGGAACCTGAATGACTCCACTGCTGCCACAGTGCCATTTTGAGCCATGTTATACAATACTTCGATGACGCCCACACATGTGATTTTAGGCTTTGTGATAAATAAAATAGCTAATTTCGTATTTTTTTTTGTGAACACTACCAAAACCAATATTTCTAATATTTATCTCATTTATCCATTTATGGAATACATTACATGGCTATGCAACACAAACAAGCACAGCACAGAAACTCAGCTATTGTGTTGTGTACTATGTAACACTGCCTTGAGGAAATCCAGATATTTAACAATTACAGTACAGTTTACAACACATTCAATGATTACAGACAAAAACACTAGCAGTTTGTTTGAATCTCATACATGATTGTTGTTTGTGCCTTTATAGTTAGCAACTCTCACAAGCTAATTTAACTTTGCTATCATAATAATTGTACAACTTTAAATAAATACAACATAATTCACATTCACTACTCACATTTGATTGATTGGTTGTTGTCCGTCTTGTACTCGCGTTCTGTTGCTAGAAGGATCATGCTACTTTCTATCTACACACGTAGCTAACTGGAGACGACGTGTTTATCAGGCGTCTTGTGAGGCGACGTACCTAGTTCAGATGTAGTTAGTACACGTGTATTTTAAATAATTTTTTTATATACGCCGTCGTAACGTCGCCGCCAGTAGACATTCCTACCATGACGTCGCCGCCAGTCTATCGTCTGCAGAGGTGGGTAGTAACGCACTACATTTACTTCGTTACATTTACTTGAGTAACATTTTGGAAAATATGTACTTTTTAAGTCAAATTAAAAGTGTGTACTTTTACTCTTACTTGAGTAAATTTCTAATAGAAAATCTGTACTTTTACTTCGTTACATAACTTACATTGCGTGACGTTCCTTCGTTCCTTAATTTTAAAATATGCATTATAAAATGCGTTGTTTATTTCAAGGTTGTCATCTCTTTTTACGGGCATTCCCGAGTGATCGATTCTTTTGAGTCGATTCTTTTGGAAGCATTAATTGAACAATGGGCAAAACCATTTGAATAGGCTAATGAATCAGTTCAAATGATTTGTTCATTTCGCAGCACGATCTGAATCATCTGAAACAGGATTACTCACTCCTCGTAGCGCGAAACTTAAGAACACGCAGAACACAAAGAGCGTTGGATGAAGTGGATATTAATCTATATCTATACAATCAAAACTGCAAATGTGTCATATTGTTTGCCAGCAATGATAAATGCCCGCCATATGCGCGCACCAGCGCGACCTGTTCGTCAGACACCGCAACATGCGCGTTACCTGTCAGACACAGAGACGTGGGCTTGCAGAAATATACATTTGAAGAACAGAAGGAAGAAAACTTGTTGATGGGCGTGTGGTTCACTGTTTACTGTTTGTTTACAAGTAAGAGCGTTTCACAACACACACGTGACACAACACGAGAAAACATGAGCTTTGTTCAAAAATGTGTATTTCATTTAAGAGAGCACTGCAGATGCTCTAGATCATCTTAGGAAATGCTCTGAGTTTAGTTCATGCTTTAGTTTGACATGGTCTATTATTCTAAATAAGTTGTGTAAACTACATTGACATCAGGACTAGATGAAATTTACAGAAATGCTTGTCTCGTCTGTGTTTGTCTATTCTTTAGTCTCTCTAGTATATTGCAAAGATATCTGCTTATGATCATTAAAAATATTGATTAAAATGTAATATTAAAATATTGGCATTAATATTAACTTTATGTAGTAGGCCTATATAATCAGATACAAAGTAACTAAGTAACTAGCTACTTGAGTAGTTTTTTCATTGCATACTTTTTTACTTTTACTCAAGTAATTTTTAAAATAGTGACTTTTACTTTTACTTGAGTAACAGTTTCTCTACTTACTTGTACTTTTACTTGAGTAAAGATTTTGGCTACTCTACCCACCTCTGATCGTCTGCAATCCCTATCAAATCCATTAATAACTCCACACGGACTGACGGCGACGAGAGGGTAGGCGCTCCTTCTCCTTCTCCTGGATAGGCTTCAGTTTGGCACATTTCAACCGTCATAAGCAATAGGCTTGTTTGAGATGCACCTTGCCTCGCCTGAAAAGAAGACGAGAGTAGGCGGCTGCAGTAAGGGGAGGAGTGAAAACAGCGCAGGCAAGACGGACACTTCCCAAATCGCGCTGTCCAGTTGATTGGAAACGTCAGCAACGGAATACGTTTTTTATCGCATTTTTCTTGGGCCAACTGAGTTTAAAAGTGAGAAATGTTCTAAATCGTATATTAGACAAACTCTCAACCATGTCAAGGCTGTACGAGAGAATTTAGATATGTTCTTTGACAAACGAATGCTTAAACTTACAACCTCCTATTTCAAGTTTCCAGTTACCCCCCCCCCAAAAAAAAATCCTTCTGGGGAGTTCCTATTGTGTAAATTCTGTAACTCATTTCCAGAAAACACAGACCCTATTTTTTCAGAGCATATTTTTCTTTAATTCCTGGATAAAGTGCAATAATTGTGGTTAAATGAGTAAAATGTTGAGAATTTAACATGTAGTTTATAAAAAAATGTAATATGGAAATGGTGAAAAAGGTCAAACTTTTTTTAATATTAATAACTTACTTTTGTTAGCTAAGAATTTAATTCCCAAATGTATTTTTTTATATTTAAGAATTATTTGGGACAATATTTAAAAATTCTGCCAAAAGCAAATAATAAAAAGCTGGAGTTTTGTTAGACTTATTCGATAATATAAATTATATTTCTTGTTTTGAATTTATTATGGATGGATTGAACTTTTTTTCTTTTTTGTATTTGTTGTTTTGTTAGTGTTATCTTTTATAATTTTTTCTCGTCTGTTTTTGAATGTAAACTGTATACCATCTTGTTTTGTAATGTTTTTGTTATACTTTAATAAAAAAGCGCTTTTTATCACAGATGAAATCTATGCAATTGAATTGCCACTGCTTTTACATCAAGGTGGTTATGAGGACTATATATTTCACATAGGTGTGTTTTTTCCACATATAGATCTCAAAACCTAGGCTACACTGTAAAAAGTAATTTCTTGACTTTACTCAATTCAGTCGTGCAAACGCGTTGCCTCGTTTCAATTAAGTAAACTTAACTTAATTGTATCAAGTACAATTTATGTCCAATTTACTAAAATATTAAATGTTTCCTTTACTTCTTCAAACTCGCATTTACTTAAATACATTAAGTTAAAGTAACTAAATTTAATCTGTGATCTGTGAAGCAGTGACAGTAACGTACTCCAACATGTTCAGTAAAGCTTACTTAAACAGTTAAAGCAAATGTAACGTGTTTTTCTTTACATTCTTTTATAGTCTTTTTTTGTTTAATCCATATGGTAATAAAAAAGCCACAGATCTCAAATCATAACGTTTCAAAACATTTATTTTTCACAATGTTAATGCATTGTGAGGCATAAAAAATGATTACATTTCTTGCATATCTGAAACAGTATAAAACAAGCAGAACTTGCTGGATAAAGTTGAATGTGTTCTTCATGCACTTCGGGTAATCAAGATGGAGTGCATACGACAGTCCAAACAAGAGACAAACAGCAAGAGGCATATCTCCGACTACATCCATTGCGATATCTCCCTCTATGATGTGGAGACAGGATCTGCATAGATTAGCGAAGAAGAGTGAGGAGAATCTTCATTGATGACTGTCAGAATGCCAACAGCAATGTGCTCAAAGTTCTTATCCGAGTCCTGAAAAGAGATTATTCAAAACAATTAAATAAAGAAATATTTACACAGTTGTGGTCTTAAGTTTATATATGCATCTTTCAGAATCCATAAAATGTTGACAATTAAAGAGTAAGAGGAATGAAAAATTAAGTTTTTAATTTTGTAATGCTACTTACAAGCTATTTAACATAACATATGTTTTCATATTATCCACAAGACAGACTAATAACTGAATTAACAAAAATGACCCCGTTGAAATATTTACATACGCGGTTCTTAATACTCTGATGTTACACAGAGTCAATAACTGTTGTAATACTTTTTCACAAGTCTCTTGTTTGTTCTGAGACATCACATCATACAAAGAGTAGTGGATGATCCAAGTAACATCACATAGTGTTAAGAATCAACTGCATATAAACTTTTGAGCTTGGTTATTTCTGTCAATTATTATGTGTTGTGGACTATATGTACATATCTTTTATATGAAACACATTTTTATATTAATACTTCAATCTATTTTTCTTCAATAATCAGCATTTTCTAGATTCTGCAAGCAGTATTATCCAAAAACCTGACAAAAACAACAAACAGTGCAATACAGTTAAAGTGACAGTTCACCCAAAAATGAAAATTGTGTCATTTACTCATCCTCTTGTCATTTCAAACCTGTACGACCTTCTGCAGAACACAAAAGAATATATTTTGAAGAAAGTTGGTAGCAGAACAGCGCTGGCACCCATTCACTTCTATTGTTTGACTCAAAATCAATGCAAGTGAATGGGTGCCAGTTACCAATATTCTTGAAAATATTTTCTTTTGTGTTCTGTGGAAGGAGGAAAACCATACAGTTTTTAAATGACAAGAGGGTGAGTAAATGATGACAGAATTTTAATTTTTAGGGTGAACTATCACTTTAACCACATAAAAAAATAGCAATATTTATCATAATATTCATTATGGCTACTTACAAAACAGAGTTTGAAAAAATCTGAGGGCTTATCTCCAAGAAGAACAGGGATGCAACGAAGAACTGTGGTGTGTTGAAGAGTCACCTGAGATTCCTGAAACAAGAATACATATAAAATGAGATCACATGTTGTGTTCGCTAATACCTCCTCAAATCTGCGTTTGTACAGGGTTCTACAAAATCGCATAACTCACACTGAAATAACGTTACCTCCTTTACGACATTTGTTTTCACAGAATCTGTTGCGTGATGAGTGGATAAATGCACCTTTACAGCATTGAACGACTTAAATGTGCACAAACAGTCTTTGTATAAACACGGCACTGGTGATACACGGGTGTACTTTCCATGTTTTAATCTGTAATGCTTCAATAAAAGCACTCTTTAGCCTGTGGAATGAACAGTACTTGCACGGCCAAGGGGATGGCATTTTTTCTAGAATACATTAATAGTTGCTGTTTTGTGAGATAATTACCTCGGACTAGAGATGGTTTGACACTAAGGCCCAATCCCAATTCTATTTTCTACCCCTTCGCCTACCCCTCGCCCCTTCCCCTTGCCTCTTGAAACAAAGTGGCAAGGGGAAGGGCTACAAATTTTCCGCTAAGAAATGGGACACCACTACTACACTGTTATACGTCATCATATATGTCGTTGCTAGCTCGTCACGTCAGAGGACATGTGCCGATGCACCGGGTATATGACATAAAAATATATTTTCTAGTATCGTGCAATCAGTGCTGTCCGCTAGCAAACTTTAGCGATTTTTTTGCAAACGTTAAAAGAACATCACCGTAAATACTAACACAAGATTGAATGTAACATACATAAAAGGAAAAATTGTCATAAAAATCCTTATTAATGGCAAAAATTACTTACATTTATGGGTCTGCTTGCTCGAGTGAGCGGCCATGTTGGAAATTTCTCTTAGCCCTTCGTTTGAAGTGAGGTCCCGAAAAATCTTCGTTTGAAGGGCTATCTGGCCCTTCCCCTTACCCCTAGCCCTCCAACCAAAAGAGAATTGAGACACCACTACCCCTTCACGTGAACGCGCCAAACGGAGGGGTAGGGGAAAGTGTAGGGGTAAGGGGTAGAATTGGGATTGGGCCTAAGACTTCGAAGCCTGTTTTACTCTATTGAAGCAGACTGGTTCGAAACTGTGTCGAGGCTTGTATCAAATGTATGTGATCACGTGACCGATGATGTTTGAGGCTTCATACGTCACAATTAAACACCTGAAGCGATGTGACTGATTCAAATCTTTGCCGTTCCTTCATTCATTATAAGGAGACGCAAAATGCTCTTAATGCAAATCAGAAAATCTAAAGCCAGGGATGTCCTTATAATCAGTTCCACCATAAGAGGTATCCACTGAATTGCATATTGCAACATATTTTAAACATTTTACTAGTAAAGTGACATTTTAAAACGTTGTAACGCTTTCATGTGTGGACAATGATTCTCAGACTGAAGATACAGCTGGTATTGCTGAGTATTGCTTTTGTGTTAACTGGAATCAACAAGATGTGAATCATTAGCAAGTGGCTTCTATAATTGCAGCTGACCACTAGATGTCACTGGTAGGGTCTGTCTTTGAGGCTTTGAAGCGTTGAATCATTTTTGGTACAATCAGGAAAAAGCCTCAAAAGCTTCACAAGGCTTCATCTGCCCATCTCTACCTCAGACTGATGTTTCTGATGTCTGATGCTGACAGAAATATTTCGCCGCGGTTGAAAGTGGCGCCGCACGAGCCCGCGTGTCAGCATCTGCACGAGGTTGACGTCCCACGAACGTTGAGTTTCTTCTCATGTTTCAGCCTGAATCCTGCCTGTGCGTATTGACCCCTAGATGGCAAATACGGTACTGCAGAGGCGAAAATTTAATGTTTGTGTTATAGTCTTAAAAGCAGAATTCGTAGTAAATTCGTGCTGATGTGAAACCTACTTAACAATTATTTTAACAACCATTACATAAAAGCATTTGTTATACTTATGTAATTTGTCATTTGACTTTTAAGACTTTTTATGTTCTATTTTCACTTATTTAAAAAACATACCACACATTCTTAAATTAAATCAAACAATTTATACCTCATATTGTATCAACGCTAATTATTAACTATATTTTGTGTTTAGTTACGTTTAAATAACATTTGGAAACCTCTACTCTCTTAAGCCACTTATCAGTTAGCAGAACAAAATGTAACTCATTCAAATTGCATTAATTCATCTAGGGATAGACTTTTAACCCAAATAGTACCAGTTACTTAATCTACATTATTAATCTCAACAAGCAGTTGCACATTAGGTAAAGTCAACTCAAAAAAATAAGTTAGCACATTCATTACAATTTACAGTGTATACTTCAGTTAATGGATTTATTAATGGAACACTTAAGAAAAAAGATATCAGCTGACATTCTCGCCCAATGAGCATTTAAGCTGTGTCGTCAGCAAGTTGTTTCCCATAATGCTTTTCATCAGCGCAGTCGGTGGAGAGCAACTAAGCCCGACTGAAGAATCCGATACAGCCGCCTGGCCGTCGCGAGAGTTTTTTGACACACGTCAGCATGACATCAGAGCAAGGCGGACGTAACTCGGACACATTTCTTACCGGCATGCATCTCGCGCTGATCACCGGTGATCGGTTCTGCGTGGAATTTGGCCATCTCAAACGAGCCTGTTTGCTTTCGAATCGCTCTCGCGGTACTTTGATGTCTACTGTCGGATCTTGCAGCGCCGCATCAAGTCGAACAAGCCTAAGATTACGTTGAGACGACGTATCATAATAGCGTTCCAGCGACGTAAAGCCGAGCTGACACTACGGGACTGTGAGACAACTTGAATTGCTTTGGCGCTTACACTACACACAAGTGAAGTGAAGTGAAGTGAAGTGAAGTGAAGTGAAGTGAAGTGAAGTGAAGTGAAGTGACCTAATAGTCAGATATTCCTTCAACAATGTTCCTTCTCATCTGTCATCATCTTGTCATAGCTGCGCGCATACTACACAACACACTGCTGACGAGGTGCACACACCACAAAACATTCGGTGAAGAGGCGGTCCCGACCATCAGCGAAAATACGTAATTTCATTTTCCTTCCTTCCTTCCTTCCTTCCTTCCTTCCTTCCTTCCTTCCTTCCTTCCTTCCTTCCTTCCTTCCTTCCTTCCTTCCTATCATCTGCATTGTGATTGGCTGGATTAGTTCAATGGTCATTCAATCGCGCACACCACGATAATATCAAACAGGTTTGAAAATATCGTAGCGTCTGGGATAGCTCGAGACAGGTCCAGATCACATTGCACACCTGCTTATACTTAACGAGCTTCGGCGACCGAAACGAGCACCGATTTGGTCACGATCTGAAGGTTTTGTCGCAGACCTTGGAAATCTGTCCGCGACTGCAAAATCCAGCCAAAAGTCACATAGTGTGAGCTTGCCATAACTTTGTGATTCCCATAGTCGTGACGACGTAACATTGGACGTCGTCGGGACATGGTGATACCTCCTGAAGACATACCTGGGACGTACCATATTTGTCGCAGCGACGAACCAAATAACGTTTCTGGGACGTGATGAGCATGTTCTAACGACCAAACAGTCACGTTGTTAAAATCGCTTTTTTATTTAATTTAAACAATTATCACCCCTCACATGGAGGATTAAATTAATTTGTGTGTTAAAGATTCCATTTAATGCACAATTGGAGTAATTCTCTATTCAAATAAGTATAAAGCACAGTATAAAGATTATAAAACTCTACACAGCACTGTACATCACAATCAGATATTTTATTTATACTGTAGTACATGACATAAATAATCAAAGATTTCAACACAATATAGAGGATTTAAAGCAGATATTTATTGAAAGAGATTAATAAACATTATGTTTAAGCTTAACATTATATTGTTATTTTACCACATACGTTTAGCAGGTTGTCCGTTTTTAAAAACAACAATCAAAAGCTTCTTAGTCACATTCACAAACATCAGGGTCCATTCATTTAAATGCGCCAAATCGATCGAAAATCACTAAAATATGTGTTTACTCTCACATCTGTCAGGTATAAAGTAAAGAAAGAATATTAATAAATCGCTAAAGGAATATCAGGCAGTGACGAAAAAAGAAATGACTGTTAACGTTTATGATGCTAGCGCGCGGCTCTTTACAAAACAGAAAAGGTGCGTGCGCGCACATATCAAAGGCGCGCACTAAATGAATAGAAACGCAGTTTTAATTGTGGTATTGAATTAAACTCCTGTTTAATAGCTGTCAGAAGTCAGATTTATTGCATTCGTCTTGACATTATAACAGATTTTACGATTGTGGTAAAATGGGATTTGTATCTAGACTCCACGCCTATTAGTACATGTCATTGAGAGGGCGTGTATATAAGTAGTTGCTAAGGGTGAGGGGATGTTGCGTCACCGTTTCCGCTGTCTTCCAGTTGTGTGCGTCCGCTGACTCAGACCTTTGAGTCTCGTTCAGCAAAATGAACGGATCTTTTTTCGAGTCATATCGTTCATTTCATTCATTTTAGTAAAATGAATGAAATGAAACATGTTACTTTCCTAACAGATCTACCACTTATGCAAACGTTCATCACATTACAAAAAATACAAAACTATAATGCTATAAGAAAAGATTAATTCATTGTTTACCTGAGTCTTTAGTCTATGATTAGCTCACCACACCTCTTATCTGACAAGTCCTCGGGTTTGACTCGTTCGTTCACGACATGACAGCTTCGTAATGCAGTCAGAGCCGGAAAGAGAATTGATTAGTTCACCTTCCGAGTCTTCGGGTTTGAGTCGTTCGTTCATCACGTGACAGCCCTTGGACGTTTTACCAATGCAGTCAGAGCCGGAAAGAGAATTGATTAGTTCACCTTCCAAGTCTTCGGGTTTGAGTCGTTCGTTCATCACGTGACAGCCCTGTACGCTTAACCAATGCAATCAGAGCCGGAAAGAGAATTGATTAGTTCACCTCCCGAGTCTTCGGATTTGAGGCGTTCGTTCTTTTGTCACATGACGTGACAGCTTTGGACAGAGAAATTAGTTAATTTACAAATTCCAGTACAGGACCCATAGAATGTTGCGCATACGCGACTGAACTCGTTCTCCCCGAGTCACATTAAAGATTCGTTCATCGTTCAAGAATGACCCATCACTAGTCTGGGGTTCCGCTGCCTGGTGTTGCGGGCTGGTGTCTGTTCGGTCCTTGTATTGGCCGTGTTGGGTGATAGCTTCCTGTAGGAAATCTCGCATTACTGCGTGTGTGGCTACTGTCTTCCTGGTTGTGTTGGGGCGCTGTTCTGCCGAATGGATGACATGCTTCCAGCATATCGATGCATAGCAAGGCTTTAGCACACTTTGTGGTGTGTTGGCACTGCATGGCGTGACGCTCCAACGGTGCTGTTTTGTTTTGCTTTGCTTTGCTTTTGTTTATATTTTTCTTTATTACATGTTTAGCTTTATGTGCTTTATTGCTTTATCACTTTATTTTGTTGGGCCGCTTTGCCGTTTTGGTGTTTAAGGTTGACTGACGAGTTTGCTTTGGCTTGCTTGGTTAGCCGTCAGCCGCCCTTGAGGTGCTGCGGTAAACCCGTTTGTGGTTGGTTTTCAAGCCAGAAGGTGGGTTGGTTAAGTTTAATTATTTTGTTAGAAAATGCAATTAATATTTCGAAAGAAACATTTTTTTTTACTGTGTTTATAATTTGTTATTTTGTTATTCCTTTTTTTTAATCAATATTTCTTCTTTATTTTGCCAGTGCTTTGGCATAAGTTGTCTTTCTTTTTGTCTGTTTATTTTTAGGAGCTGGGGAGGACCAGAAGTGGGCAGGCTAGTTCCATCGGGTGCTGGGAGTCTTCCAACTGATCTTTGGTTTTCTTTTCTTAGGTTTAGACATTTTCCTTGCAGTGGATTTCACAACTTTTGTTTTTTTGTGGCATGTTCAGTTCAGTTAAGTTCAGTTCAGTTGGAGGCTGGGCACCTAGCCTGCCTCACTGCTGGTGATCCTCAGCCTCTTGTTGTTTGATGTCTTTTCCTGCATTCTCCCTTGGTGAAATTGTGCGCTTGTCACATATAGCTGTGGCTTTTATTGCTTACAATAAATCTTTGTGATCTTTTAAAGGGGTCGTTGGCTTGCCCCAAAATTATTTGAGTATTTAATAAAAGCATATTTTGATATTCACGTCTCATGGTCCTTATGTTCTATTAGAAACCTGAACCTGTGTGTCCTGTATTTATATTTCCCAGATAAACATACTGGGTGGCGTAGTCAATCAAACTTATTTACTCACGTGTATGCTTGGCAGTCTTGAGGTTGATCCTCTATAGGCCTGTTTATCATTCTCCCGTAACACTCCCCTTTCCCTCCTTTTTCTTGTTTTGGCCCTTTGTCCCTCATTCCCCTGTCCCTTCCCCGAGGCCCCGGTCACACTCTGATCATAAATTTTCCACATAATAATAAATAGAAATGACCAGATTCATTAATCAAATGACCAGTGTCCAGGTTATCTGAAGACCAGTACATCACATCGCTACAACATTCTCCATGGGATTAATTCACAACGTTATTTGAGGACGTGGCTAGGACGTTTCTGGAACGTTAGCAACAATGATCAGATACATTAATTAAAGGACCAGTGTCCAGGTTATCTGAAGACCAGTACATCACGTTGCTACAAAGTTATCCATGGGATCAATTCACAACGTTATTTGAGGACGTGGCTAGGACGTTTCTGGAACATAAGCAAAAATTCTAAGAAACGTAACGTTGCAAAGACGTCCTCAGAACATGGTCACAAAGTAATGTCACGGTGACCAAATGAAGATGAACTGGTGACGTCGTCAGAACATACTGTGTTAGTTGGGCTGTCAGTCACAGCATGTTGGAAAAAATGCCTTTGTCCCATGGCAACAAAGCAATATTACATAAGTAATGGTTAAACGATTGCAGAAATGTTGTTCATTTTAAAGTTTAAAGTCTTGTTTCCTCTAAACGAGTTGGCCGCAGAAATCACACAGAACCGAAATAATTTTATTAAGTAATTTTAATAAGTAAACGAGTAAACCTTAATAAATGCAATTGAAAACATAATGTCATTGATAAGACAAATAAATGTTAATGTCGCAATTACGATATTAAGGATTCATTTGTAAGTCTGTAAAGTTGTTCATATGTAAATAATTAACATTTTATGTGTCGTCAATACATCAGTATTATGCTTTTAGATGCTTTAAATACGTCAGTAAATATACGTTTTATAGAACCACATTTTAAGCAAAATACTAACAAATTCTCATGAGATCACATAGGTATATCACCTTAACATTTTGAAAAACAAAACTAGGGCATTTGTTTTTTTTGGAAACTATCACCTGTTTCAGGAGGGAAAATGCAAATGATTGTGTCATAAACATAAATAGGTAATTACCGAAACACTTTTACTTTCCTTTAATCTGTTTTAAATAATTATGTTTAAAATTATTATTTATTAAAGCAACACTTTGTAGTTTTTTTTACCTTAAAATAATGTCTGAATCCAAAATGGCATACTTCCTTAATATATAGTAGGCAAAAAGCAGTAGGCGAACGAATAGTATGTCCGAATCCTCAGTATTCACAAAACAGTAGGCAAGAAATACCGTGGTGTTGGACTATTTCTCGCGAGATTTGGACGTGCGTATACTAATGTTGCATCCGAATACGCTTACTTACCTACTATGTAGTAGAAGAAAACAGTACTTGAACAGAGTAGTATGTCCAAATTGTCAGTATTCATAAAAGAGTAGGCGAGAAATTCCCGGATGGCTTACTGGTTACGCCCAGATTTAGAAGTACTCAGTGACAGATACTTGAAATGCTCTATATCCCATGTGCCATGGGACAGAATACCTCGCACAGCCCGCAAAACAGTCTCAGCCGACTTTCATGTACAATTAAACATGTTGTTAATTATTGTAAAGCTAATGTAACATTAACATTGACCTTGCTTTGTTCTTAAATTGACCGTGTTTTATATTGTGCATAGTTTTAATTCATAGAATTTAAATATGAAGCATTAATATTGAGCTTATGTTCAGCAGTTTATTTGCGTTTGTGTTTTATATTTATATTTGCCCTTTACAATATTATATATTGCTTAAATCTTAAAGCTTTTAACTTACAGATATAACAACATACATGATAATTATTCACAGGATCATTTTAATCAGGTGTTTTTTTAACGGATGCACTTTGGCGCAATTCAACTTTCTAATCACCTTTCATAAACGAATAATAACAAAACACAAATAAGCCCTAAACCAATTAATTACTACAATTAATTATTTATCCAAACGAAAAATGAAGAGACTCGTAAAAATGGTGCAGTTTTATGGACAAGGAAAGAAAAGAACAGATGAGGAGAAAGTGAAAGTTAAACGAGAGCGTGGTCTGATAACATTTGGATAACGTCCATGTTAAAACATACTTAGTACATATAACGGTTATATATATTGTGATTATTCTTGGGAGACTTTTATTTTGACAGATTGACTGGTTTTTCGTGAGCTGCAAGAGGACGAGAAGAAGAAAACTTTTACAATCCATGTGGAAGGTTAAATAAGGATACTCTAGAAAATATTGGAGGGGATAGGAAGCAAAAAGTGGTATGGTGTGGTGATTTTAATGCCCACAGTTCGTTATGGGGAAGCGCAAAAACAGATAAAAATGGAGAGATCATTGAAGACATGCTAGATTGGGGAGGATTAGTTTGTATTCATGATG
This sequence comes from Triplophysa rosa, assembly GCF_024868665.1. Taxonomy (NCBI): domain Eukaryota; kingdom Metazoa; phylum Chordata; class Actinopteri; order Cypriniformes; family Nemacheilidae; genus Triplophysa; species Triplophysa rosa. The sequence goes on along the minus strand of NC_079891.1, from coordinate 11,542,196 downwards.
GCAGTTATACTAGAATTGATTTATCAAAGGGAAGACATTCAGTGTTAGATTTAACAATAGTTTCGGAAAGCTTAGCTGGAAAGTGTGAATGGAAAGTATTAAATCATAGTACAATAGGTAGTGACCATTTTCCTATTTGCAGCAAAGTGGGAGTAGATATAGCTCAAAATGTGGGGAAAAGAATGCCAAGGTGGAGGTTTAAATCAGCTGATTGGGATAAGTATGAGGAGTTATGTGAAAGCAAAATGAAGGAAATAAGTAATGTTATGATGGATGTTAATGTTTTTAATAATAAAATATGTCAGGTTCTACAGAGTTCAGCTGTAGAAGTAATAGGTAAGAAGGCAGGAAGCAGGAGGAAAGCTGTATCATGGTGGAATGAGGAATGTAATGAGGCAATTATAAGGAGAAATAAAGCCCTTAAGAGGGTAAGAAGGTCACTTAACTTTAATGATTTAGTTTAATATAAAAGGGCACAGGCTATAGTGAGAAGAGTAATTCGGACATCTAAAACAAATTATTGGAGAGAATTTTGTAAGAGAATTGGTGAAGACATTGAAATAAATGAAATATGGAGTATGATAAGAAAGATGGGAGGGATACAAAGAGATCGCAACATACCTGTTTTAAAACATAATAATAGACAAATTTTAACTGAAAGTGGAAAAGCAGAGGTGTTGGCAGAAAATTTTGTTAAGTACACAGTAACTCAAATCTATCAGAGGACGCAAGGAAAGATAGGGAGCAGATATTATGTAAATATCCTCACTTATTGAAGGATAAAGGACCATCTGGATGTACGTTGGACTCAGAATTTACCCTGTATGAATTGAAAAAGGCACTTGAAGGGGTTAAACAAACTTCCCCAGGTAGAGATGACATCTGTTATGAGATGATAAAACGTTTATCAGAAACATCGTTAGATCTAATCTTAAGCCTTTTTAACAGAACTGGATCAGGGCTTTAGTCGAATAAAGGACGACAGCACCAAGTGTTTTTGTGAACTGTGACCCGTGTTTCGTAGTCGAGGATTTTTGTTTTGTGTCATTTTTGCTTCGTGGGCCGCATTAGCTGCTGGAGTGACGCAGTAACTTTATGACGGCTACGACGACGAGTATTGCGCTCATTATGTTTTGATTGAAAAACAGCGTTATTGAACCAGACTATCATGCAGTGTTCAGAGAGACAGAGACTGCTGTAGGTTGCAGTTAATGTAGATAATTTTTCGAGAAGATTCGAGTTTCCAAATTATTTTGTCTTACCCTGCCATCCAACAACATCTCAGGTTGATTCACATGTGTTCGGTTCATCCACCATTTGATTCATCTGTTTGATTCATTTTGAAATACCTCATTTCCCGGACATTTCATTGAGTTTGAGTGAGTTAACTACACTACTCAAGATAATTTCAATGCATTCTACGTCAAGACAATGCATCTCCACTCATCGTTCTTCAGACTGGTATTTCCAATTTACTCCTTGTTAATATTGTAATCAAATGGACAGTAAACGTTCAGAATTTTGCTGAACCACAGAACATAAAGTGAACTGTGAGTGAACATTTAAAGGGACGTTTCATAAGTGTTCTTTCAAGTGTGAAATTTCATTGCGTATGATATTGTTTTATTTTTATTTATTTTTTCAAATCTAATTTTGTTTAAAAGTGATCATTTGAACAGTGAGGTCTCATTCTATTGGGTTCATGAGGATTTTAAAGTGCTACTGGGATTTGTAACTTTTAAAGATAAATAATCCTAGCTGTTACATTGAAAGTGGTTGTGTTCTAGTGTGTGTAAAAGAACCACACAAACTGCAACTTGTTGTTTTATTATTTTATTTCAGTGCCCAAACAGGAGTATTCATTTTAAGAGAAAAATAAGGAGAAAATAAAAATGGTTTAATTTCTACTGTAATTATGTACCTGTAGTGTAACCTTTTTGTTGAAGGCTGTCAGGGAGTAGGGCATCTCGCCTACTTCGCCTACTTTATTAGACTCGAGAAGGGAGGAGTATATAAAAAACTGTGTCTCACATACTTTTACTTCAGGAAGCCATTTCGTGACATTGCCCTAGCTGAAGCCTACCCTTGTCGGTCTGTAGTGATGATTATAAATAAGGAAAAAACGTACATACATAAGTGTGTAAAGAGAGTAAAAGCACTAGGCGCGGGGACTAAGATCCTTCCATCACTCAGTCTTCCAGAGCAGCCCTAACTAATTTCCCCTACTAGGAGGGTCTAAATACCCCGCTTCACACATAAAAAACACCACAGAAGAGATTTTCTCAGGTTGTTTTTAATACTACAATAGAATGCATATTAGAGTAACATTCTACGTGAGAGACATCAACCAATAGGCTGAATACAGAAAAAAGAATAATTTGCAGCAGTTTACAGTCAAGCATGTTTCTGTTACAAAAAGAACATTCCATTGGCATAATCATTCTTCACAGTGGGAAGTGTGGATGGGCTTATTGCCGAAATTTAACTGAGAAAACACATCGCAAAATCACAAAGCTGTTGTATTCCTTTTAATTGTTTACTTTTATCAAAAGCATATAGCCAAGGTAAAAATGAAAATATATGAAAATAAAAAGCTGAATGTGCGGATATGCACCTCAAACGTAAGTTGCCAGCCTACGCGCCATTGAAAAGGAACAGAAGAATAATTACGTCACATGATCACGTCAATATGGCGTACGACAGCCGATCGCATTCATACTACACCCATTCAGGCAAAACCGTACATACCCATTTAGCCTTCGTTAAGTAGGTACTTGGTGAAATTGAGTACCTACTCATTGAGTATGCCATTTCGGATTCAACCAATGTCTATGTAACCGGTGCGGAATACACCAGTTACGACACTGTTCTTTTCTGCGTTGTGCTGGACGGCTCAATCAAACAGGGGGCAGGCAGTGGGTTTGCTGTTTCTGGATTCTTTATTTTATCTGATGTAAGAAAATCATAAACAGCCTCATGAAGTGAATTGCCCTTAATACATTCTCTCCCATGCGGGTATAAAACCAAAAGGGCTAATGATTGAAATGCCTCATCAAAGAAAATTAATTGAAACATACCTGATGTAAATGCCTCATCAAACAAATTAATGTGAAACATACCTGATGTAAGAAAATCATAAACAGCCTCATGAAGTGAATTGCCCTTAATACATTCTAAAAAGACAAACATTAATCACCATGTGATTTGCGACATTACGCCACAGTGGAGGCGCTGTTTCGTTATCAGCACACTGAGGCGCTACAAAGAGTTGCAGAACAAGAGCCAGCCTGTGTTTCACGGCTGTTTGTTTTGCATCCAAGTACGTTTAATTTCTTGATATTTATTAAATTAACATGACGTACATCATTGTAATGTCTTTAGCTGTGCAGTTGGATCGTTGAATCAGCGTATACTGTACACAGCGAGTTCACCAGGTTGAACTCACATTGCGTTTAGAACGACTCGCACACAATCATTTGAACCGATTCATTTAAACTATTGAACTTCTCAGTCACTAGCGAATATAAGAGATCTTTGAGTCATTTAAAGTGAACCACAGAGAATGCAAGATGTGAATGAGCTTTGCTCATTTAGATAGACTGGTTGATTCAGATTAAAAAACATTTCTGTTTGGTTTAATAAAAGTAATGTTTTATATAACGTAATCATTTTAATTTTTGTCTAATATAAAGTCACTTTGGTTAAGCCACGTGTGTCAATTTACTTGATTTACAAGTATTTGGCGGTTGTATTATTGACAGGTAAAAGCCTAAACCTTAAGTATGATGACCCATTTTTTTCCTATGTATTTCCAAGAAAAAGAACACAGTCTTTAGATTCAGAACAATATGGTCATTTCAAATCTGAATAAAAAATGTATGAGAATTAAGTCAAAGCTCTAAAACAGACAATTAATCACCATAATCGTAATGATTTATTAGACAATTAATCGTCAGCCAAATTTCATAATCGTGACAGCCCTAGTCAAAGCAAATGTTTTGTAGACATTTTTGCATTTGTACCGGCTATTGTGGCAACCTCTAACTGCACACATTACGTTTGTACCTTTGGGTTCCATAACAAATATTAACTTGGCAGTCAAAGCAGCACACTTGTCTCACTCGCAATATGACTGTCATTAGCTATAGTGGCTTACCGGAAGTCTAAACACAATTTTACGCCAAAAATAAGGTGGATAAGGTGCCAAAAACCCTCAATTGTCTGTGCTCCTAATTTTTTAAAATAAATAAGAAGTTACTGTAGAGCCCTGCCAACAAAACGTACTCGGTTACTAACGTAACCTCGGTTCCCTGAGATACGGGAACGAGTACTGCGTAGCAGGACGCTATGGGGAAAACTCATTTTTCTCCGATGACTGAAGCTTTACAATAACGCAGTGAATACTGCATGGCCATTGGTGTTTGCAAAGTAAAACTTTGAGCCAATGGCAGCGAAGCTGCATGGACCTATGGCGATGGTGCCCGCCAAAATGGGCGGGGCTTATGGCTATATAAGCAGACACATCACCGTAGGGTCCTCAGGTTACTTCGACTGAAGCGACGACCATATGCAGCTTGTAAGCACGGCCAGGAATGCAGTACTCGTTCCCGTATCTCAGGGAACCGAGGTTACGTTAGTAACCGAGTACGTTCCCTATCGATACTTCACTCGTACTGCGTAGCAGGACGCTATGGGGAACCAGTATAATCCCGCAGTGCTACAAGTGGAAAGAAAACATCATATAATCCCGAAGCCGTGGCTCGAGGATAGGTATGAGGCAGAGAATCCTGTGGAAGGCGGAAAAACCAAGCTAATAGGTGGCTTAATCCGTTTAATTGTCCCAGTAGTGTGTTAGGTGCTGGTGTGGTTGAGGGCAACCCCAGCCCAGCAGTAGTTTTAAGCAGAAAGGACCCGGGCCTTTAAGGCCGGAACGTCCAGACTGTAGAATCTGGTAAATGTGGAAGGCGAAGCCCAGCAGGCCGCCGCACAAATATCCGCTATGGAGACTCCGCTAGACCATGCCCAGGAAGAGGCGACACCTCTAGTAGAATGGGCTCTAACTCCCGTGGGGCATAGAAGGCCCAAGGAAGAGTATGCCAGCGCGATAGCCTCAACTATCCATTTAGATAGTCTATGCTTCGTGACCGGAGACCCTCTGGTGCGGTTGCCAAAGCAGACAAAAAGCTGTTCCGACCGCCTGAATGGGGCGGAACGCTCAATGTAGATCTTAAGCGCTCTGACTGGACAGAGCAGATTCAGCTCCGGGTCCTGCTCGGAGGAGGGGAGCGCGGAAAGTGTCACTACCTGTGCTCTAAATGGAGTAGAGAGCACCTTAGGTACGTAACCATGTCTAGGTTTGAGGACTACCTTAGAGTTGTCAGGCCCAAACTCAAGACAGGAGGGGCTCACAGAGAGCGCCTGTAGATCGCCCACACGTTTTACCGATGCTAATGCTAGCAGCAGAGCGGTTTTAAGCGTTAAGGGACGGAGGTCTGCAGACTGTAGAGGCTCGAAGGAAGGGCCCTTCAGAGCTCTCAACACCGTGGGCAGATCCCATATGGGAACGGTGAGGGGGCGAGGGGGGCGTAGCCGCCTGGAACCCTTCAAGAAACGAATGACCAAGTCATTCTTTCCCACTCCTTGGCCCGCTATGGGGGCATGAGAGGCTGCAATTGCTGCCACATAGACCTTGAGCGTGGAAGGGGAGCGGCCCTTATCCAACAGCTCTTGCAGGAAGGACAGAATTAGTGATATGTCACAGGATTCTGGGTCTGCGCCGCGGGTTGTACACCAGGTGGAGAAGACAGACCACTTGAGGTTATAGAGTCGTCTAGTAGACGGAGCTCTAGCCTGTGATATTGTGTTCATGACACTCTCGGGGAGGACCGTAGGCTCCCGTCGAGAGGCCAAAGGTGCAGAGCCCACAGCTCTGGCTGGGGGTGCCAAATCGTGTTGCCTGCCTGAGAGAGGAGGTCCCGTCTCAGGGGAATAGGCCACCCAGGGCTGGTTCTTCCAGAGTGGGGCTACGAACAGCACCTTGTGCGCCTGTTCTCTGATCCTCCTGATCGTCTGTGGTATGAGAGCGATCGGGGGGAAGGCATAGAGGAGCCGGTTGGGCCAGTTGTGGGCCAAGGCATCCCTGTCCTTCGAAAAATAGGTTGGGCAATGAGTGTTGTCTTTTGAGGTAAAAAGGTCGATTTCTGCCTAGCCGAAGACTTCCCAAATTTTCTGAACCGACTTGGGGTGGATCGTCCATTCCTCTGAAGGGACGTTGCTCCGAAATAGCATATCTGCTCCCTGGTTCAGTCTGCCTGGCACATGAGTTGCCCTTAGTGAGCGCAGACTGCACTGAGCCCATTCCAAGGGGCAAAGTACCAGGGAGAAGAGGCGTCTTGAGGAGAGGCCTCCCTGGTGATTTATGTAGGACACCACTGTCATGCTGTCTGATCGGACTAAAACGTGGCGGTCCCGTAAGACCGGCAGGAAGTGGCGAAGAGCCAGCCATACTGCCTGCATTTCTAGGCAGTTGATGTGCAGGCCCTATTCCTGAATCGACCAGTGGCCGAAGGTCGGTGTGCCATTGCACAGAGCCCCCCAACCCGTTTTGGAGGCGTCTGTGGAACAGGCATCCGAAGAACGCCCAACTGCAGTACTTGAGATGCGGAGGCCATGAGACCCAGCATCTTCTGAAACGCCTTGAGGGGGCGTGATGCTCCGGGTGTAAAAGAGGCCGCGAGCTGCTGAATGGCTAGGGCACGGTCTGGCGTGATTCTGGCCGTTAGACGGTTCGAATCGAAAACCGCCCCCCAGGAACGAAATCCGTTGGCTGGGGGACAGAGCGCTTTTGGCGAGGTTGATTCTGAGCCCCAGGCATTCCAGGTGACTGAGGAGGAGGGAACTGTGGGACCTTAGCTCTTCCTCTGACTGTGCTAGAACAAGCCAGTCGTCGAGGTAGTTCAGAATGCGGATTCCCGTCTGCCTGAGAGGGGATAGAGCCGCGTCCATGCACTTCGTGAAAGTGCGGGGAGCTAGAGACAGTCCAAATGGAAGGACCATGTATTGATATGCAACCCCATCGTAGGCGAATCTCAAGAATCGTCTGTGATGGGGGGCTATCTGGATGTGGAAGTAAGCGTCTTTCAGATCCAGGGAGAAGAACCAGTCCCCTGGGTATATCTGCGAGAGGATCTGTTTCAGTGTAATCATTCTGAAACGCCATTTCATAAGGGCGCGGTTCAGATGTCTGAGATCGAGGATGGGGCGGAGACCGCCATCCTTTTTGGGTACGAGGAAGTAGCGGCTGTAAAAGCCCGACTCGGTTTGATCTGGTGGAACCGGTTCTATGGCTCCTTTGTCCAGTAAGTTCACCAACTCCGTGCGTGAATATCCTTGAGATATTATTCCCATTACCCAATCCGATATCCCAGGGATGGCCCGCCAGGCCTCGGCCCATATGGCAAGGGGTTGAATGCATTGGGGAGGTATGCCGCCTTTCGGGGGCTTGACTCCTGTGGAGAGTGGAAGAGGAAGGTTGCTCTTTTTCTGACAATGTTTGTGTTTTATATAAGTGCCCGCTATAACAGCGGTGGGTTGTGCGGGCGTTAGAACAGACCCGGTATTCACATTTTGGAACAAAAACACATTTTCGCCGGCACCTGGAACAGAACGGGGTGTTTGGGCGAACAAAAGAGCCTTCTTTGAAGGAGGTCCAGCCGCAGCGAGACACGGTCCCTTCCTCTTCCTTTCCTCGGTCTCAGGATGGTGCCTGAGGCGCAGGGTCCAGCGTGATCTTTGGCCGGGGTCCCTGACGCTGAGGGTGGGGGAAACGTCTCCCGGAGCGAGATCGTTGACGCGTCTCAGCTCCTGTTACCTTCTGGGCAGCGGGGGGCGTGGCCTTCACCGGCTGCTGAGTTGGTGTTGGCTTGGGGCGAGCCGACGCAGGTCTGGACCCGGGTCTCTTGGGCAGGAAGTGCTTCATGGCCTGCGAAGATTTCTGCGCTGCGGTGAAGCGTTCCGCAAAACCCTCCACTGCTGGTCCGAAGAGGCCGGTAGCGGATATTGGAGCATCGAGGAAGGGGACCTTGTCTGCTTCCTTGATCTCTGTAAGCGTCAGCCACAGATGGCGCTCGAGCACCACGAGACTGGCCATCGATCTGCCTATCGCCTGGGCCGTGGCCTTGGTGGCGCGTAGGGCGAGATCCGTCGCGCTCCGCAGCTCTTTGAAGGGCGCGATATCTGTACCGGACCCGTCCATGCCCTGGAGGAGTTTGGCCTGGTACACTTGAAGCACTGCCATGGAATGTAGTGCTGAAGCCGCCTGGCCGGCGGACGAGAATGCGCGTCCAGCGAGGGCCGAGGTGGTTTTGCATGGCTTGGAGGGATGGGTCGCTTTTGCCGTCCAACCGATGGCCGAGGGCGGACACAGATGTGCGGCCACCGACTCATCCAGGGGAGGTAGCTTCTGATATCCTTTTTCTTCCGCGCCGTCGACCGAGGTGAGAGCGGAGGAAGAAGAGGGTCGTAGACGGGCTGAGTAGGGAGCGCGCCATGACCTGGTGAGTTCATCATGAACCTCCGGGAAGAACGGTGAAGTTCGTTGACGAGGGGCTTGGCGGCGCCCCGGCAGGAACCATTTGTCCAGGCGGCTGCGAGCGGGTTCCTCCGGAGAGGACCACTCTAAGCCCAGCTCCTCCACAGCCTTAGTAAGGACCCGAAAAAGCTCGGAATCCAGACCCGGCGCGGGTTCGCTGTGCTCTATAGACGGCAGGGGGGCGGGGTCGAAAACCGAGCCCGACAGCTCCTCCCCGTCTGAAGCCGCTAACGACATGCTGTCGTCTTCCTCGAATTCGCTTCCGCCAAACGAGACCATGCCGCCAGCAGACGCCGGCAGACGCTGGTCGGCCTGGGAAAAACGAACCGGCGAATTTTCTCTCTGTGGAGAAGGCGAGGCACGCCGAGGGGACGTGAGCTCGCTCTTCCCCGAGCGCTTAGTTCCTCTACCCCGCTGCTTCGTCTCCGTAGAGTGAAGCGGGAGGGATCGAGAAGCAGATTCGCTCTCTGAGAAGAAAGCTATCCGCGAGCACAGAGAGGAGAGACTCATGTTCTCGCAATGAGGGCATTCCGTCTCTCTGAGTGCGTCTTGAGCATGGGAAACTCCCAAGCATGAGACGCACTCGCCGTGACCATCAGCGGCGTGCAGGGATATCCCACACGAATGACAGTGACGGTGCGGCATTTGCAACAACGCCGCAGGAAATTTGCTCAATGGAAATTTGCTTTTTTAGAGCTTGCCGGATGGCGGCAGGGAACAGGAACCGGCGCTGCTGAGATCAGCGAATCGCTGTAGCGAGGTAGAAGTCGTCGCTGAAGGAGAAGAAATCTGAGGACCCTACGGTGATGTGTCTGCTTATATAGCCATAAGCCCCGCCCATTTTGGCAGGCACCATCGCCATAGGTCCGAGCAGCTTCGCTGCCATTGGCTCAAAGTTTTACTTTGCAAACACCAATGGACGTGCAGTATTCACTGCGTTATTGTAAAGCTTCAGTAATTGGAGAAAAATGAGTTTTCCCCATAGCGTCCTGCTACGCAGTACGAGTGAAGTATCGATAGGGAACATATTTTACATTTGTTACATTTGTGGTGCATAAATTAAAATAATAGTGAAAAGAAAACGATTCTGAAAAAGCTTAATTGCTAATACAGGTTTTTAAGAAATGTAGAACAATGAACTATTTCATGCTAAATAAACATTAATGGAAAAATATGCACTTAAAGATCTAATGTGGGAAATTTAGTGGTACCTAGCGGTGAGTTTGCGAATTGCAACCACTGTCACTCCACCATCCCCCTTCCGTTTCAAAACACTGTGGAGGCTGCCACAGAACTAAGATGTTGTCACATTTTTGCTTCTTTGCCGAAGGAGATAACATATTTACAAAACCCGCTCTATAGAGCAGTTTGTCCTTTTAGGGATTCTTTAGAAACAACATGGCAAATTCCATGCAAGGTGACCCACTCTGTATTTTTACATTTGTGATGCAATCTGGAAAACCCAACACATGGTGACAATGTACATATTATGTTTTATACCATATACCACATATAAAGCTTGGTTCAAGCCCTTTTCAAATCAGTTTTTATTTTGTGCATAACTTGTATGTAACAAAAGTTATGGCTTTTATCTGACGTCGGCTGAGCACTATGATTTTCAGGAATGGAATTTGGAGAAAAACAGGTTTAAGTTTAGGGGATGAAAATAAAAGCACAACAGTCAAGTATCACAAGTAAGTCACTTTACAGTGGTAAAATACTTACTCTAAATAACTATTTAATAAAACAAAATTCCTAGTGTTGAAGTCTATAAAAAACTGTATAAAACTTTTGAAAAAAAACGAAAGTAAAGAAAATAGTGCTGGGCACTACTTAAAGAACGAAAGCTCTGTCAGGAGTGCTAAGAGCACTATCACTATACAAGGAAACTAGCAAACCTTATGGACAACATCTAGTAAGTAGTGAAGCAAGTTTTACATTGTTTATCATGGGCATAGTGTCTGAACATTTGATCATCCCCTGTATGTTTTGCGATCGCGGTCCGGAGGCGACTCCACATGAGCAGCGGACCTGGATAACTCCCGGTGCTCCAGGTGAGCTCCGCCATCTCACGAAAACGTTGTATAAAAAACTTTGCATGCCGTAGTTTACACAGGACTGGTGGGACATGTGCATTGATACTTCTTCATTCTTCATATTGTTTTTTTACTTTGATAGGTGAACTGTCTTTGTAGTGTTAAGAGAGGGAAGTTATGAGTGATTTTTTGCAGCTCCGCCAGCATGTCCTTAAACATCAGCTATAGCCACTATAAATGGCTATTTTTCAGCAATAAACAAGTAAATTTTGCCACAATTTTTTCAGAGATAATAGACAAGAGTTTATTGAATAATATTTTGATGAAAAAATTTAAATGATTTTTTTTTGACAAAAAATTGACTTTCAATCTATTTTTTTGATATTCCTGAAAACCTGTATCGGTCAGGTGTTGGCGGAAGAGATATGTTTTTAGCCAATTCTTAAAGATGGCAACAGAATCTGCTGATCTTGTAGCAGCAGGGAGATCATTCCATTATCATGGAACAGATCCCGAGAAGGTACGTGAGAGTGATTTTTTTTACCTTTTTGGGATGGCAAAAGACGTTGTTCGTTGGTCTTGTTCTGTTTATCTGTATCGCTGGGTCGTTTTTAGATTTATATTTCAGTACTTAATGCGTGGTCAGTATGAAAAGAAAGTCTGGAATGAGAGATCTTTTTATAAACCGTATCTGCACTTGATTTTTGCTGCTGAGCTCACACATCAGTGGACTTTCGTGCTATAAGCAGGACGAACGAACAGTAATAGATTTTACATTTACGCATTTAGCAGACACTTTTATCCAAAGCGACTTACAGGGGCCTTTTAGTCTATGCATGTCTCTTATCAGTAGCCCATGTGATTTTCGTTTCCATATTACAAAAATTGATTGACTATAAGGAGACGCAATAATGTTGCGCAATGATTGCAAGCATGAACTTATTAACTAAAATATAACACAGCCCAAGTCAATGCCAAATGCCTTGCCATTTACCTCCGTGAAGAGACTGACGCTATCGTGCGTGGAACTGCAAAGAAACTTACAATGAAATGGAAAAAAATATTATTCAGCACATAGAAATAAGTGCGGGATTCAGGCCCGGCAACCCACTCATGCAGCCTAGACTGGCGAGAACATGGCAAAATGAGTCGGGGTGCGGGCATGCTACTTACAAGCTACAGGAAAAACACATTTTAAAAAGTTGGTTTGCAGAAAGATGGTGGTTATAAGCCTACTGATCCCATTGCTCCGAATATTAGGCCTAATTAAACGTAATTACATACACTGTAAAAAAAATCCTGTTAAAACAGATGAACTACTGGCAGAAAATTACCAGTACATTTTCTTTTATTTTACGGACATTTCCGTTAATGCTAAAATGTAATGTAATTCAGTGCAAAATGTAAAATGGAGAACATGCATACTGGAGTGAGTCATGGTCATTATTTATCTTTGTTTCATATGCTTTGTCGAGTAAAATCAATCATATCTAAATGCTTGGGTGAACGTCCGTTTTCAGTCTGTTGAGGCCGGCTGCGGAGAAACGCGCTCCTCCACGGCATGGGGCAGATAAATTATACAGTTTAATGTTGCTAAGCAATCAAGCTTATTATTATTTTTAAAATTTTTGTAATGATTATTTTGATTAAAGTAATTTTCAACCTTTAAACTGCATTTAGACATATGACGCCGCATTCTCTCATATAATTTAACTTATATGGGATGATATCTCAGTTTCAGTTTGGGTGGAGTTTCTGACTTGTGCAAAACTGCATTATAAGTAAATACTGTTTTCTGTTACGAATAAATTACTCTTCTAACTCTTGTTCTCTTACCTATTTATGTTACCTTTATTATAGGTAATAAATTAATAACATAATATATTATTTTATGTTATTAGATTAAGGTTCGGTAAATTCCGTTAACATAGCTTAATTAGAACGACCTTGCTTGTTCTACAAACACCATGCACTGTGTTTTACCTTAAGTGTTTTTCTGTTTGTTTGTTTTTTAATAGATTTTCTTCTGTAAAGCTGCTTTTGAACAATGCACATTGCGAAAAGCGCTATATAAATAAATTAGAATTTTATTATGCAAGCAGGAAGAAAAAAGCAAAATGGTTCAGAATTACGTAACGCGTTTACATCCAAACGCCGTAAAAAACGCGCGAAAATATCGAAAGCCAACAGGTTCACAATTCGCGTGCTTTTGATCGCCGTATTAATATTAAAACGCCGATTTCTTAACGCCGCCAGGCGTTAATTAAGTATCGAAAGCCAACAGGTTCACAATTCGCGTGCTTTTGATCGCCGTATTAATATTAAAACGCCGATTTCTTAACGCCACCAGGCGTTAAATAAGCGCCGCCTGGCGCTAAATTAACGTCATACGCCACCACGCGTTTAAATAACGCCGCACGCCGATCGACGTTAAGTTAACGTCCCACGTCACACAAAATGCAAATTTATTAGCTATATACATAGCCCCTCCTCTTCTGGGTTTGCGAGCTCTACGGCAAGTCGGAGGCTCGGAGCATCCAGTACAATTTCCAATGGCGCTGTTCACTTAAGTTAACTGGGGGTCTGGCACGCGATGAAACCGTCTGACCGTAGTGTCACCTCAAATCCATATCCAGCTTAACTTTGTGGAAAACAAAAATGGAAAGAAATGAAAGAAAAACCAGCTGAAAAGAAAAACATATAACTAATGCAGTATGTTCCAGGAAGCAATGTGTAAATGCGGGTGCGTAAATGATGACAGAATTAGAAGCAAGACGAGTCGTTGCTGTTAGTCTACAGGTTAGCTCGGTTTGCTCGCAGTCGCGTGTTGCGTCTTTATCTGGTTCGAGTCCCACTCGGACCTTTTGCAGATTTTTACATCGTTGGTCTTGTTATGTTTATCTGTGTCACAGGGATTTTTTTATATTTCAGCATTTAATGCGTGGTTAATATATAAAGAAAGTCAGGAATAAGAGCTCTTTTTCCACAACAAACTTACAGTATATTCTAAGTTTCTTAAGCGCTCCCGACAACCTCGCCAACAGCCTTTCAATAATCACCTTAACGCACATCACCTGCCCACTTAAATTTCATTAGAACGCGACCACTCACATTACCTACGGGACATGTTGCCATTTACCTCCGTAAAGAGACTGACGCTATATCATATGTGTGGCACTGCAAAGAGGCTTCTGTTACTAAAAATAAACAGCCACATTTCCATTTGAAATAAAAAATGTTATGCATTCTTTATATTATTCAGCTCATGGAATGTGCGGGATTCAGGGCTGGTGGCGTATGTTTCAAAAACAATTAAAAAGCCTATCATGCATTTTAATGCACATATTTAGGCTATTGTTAGCCAAATAAATTGCATTCATCATATTACTGCAAAATATGTCCACTTCAAGCAAAAAGAGTTTGACTATTGGGTTAAAGGACTTACATACAGTAAAAGAGAAAATAAAGTGCGGTGTTGAGAGTTATTCAAAGATTATAAGTCACAAAAATGATCTTACTCTGACTGAACATCCAAAACGTGCTTGTATTAGATAATACACAAGATTTGTGTCTCAAATATTTTTTGTATTGTCAACATTTACCAGCCATTTACGAAAAAGATATGTTTTAAGTTGTTTCTTGAATGAAGAGAGAGACGTGGTTGACCGGACTGTATCTGGAAGATCGTTCCACCAGCATGGAGCAAGCAGCAGTGAAGAAGAATGAGCGGAAAATTTATGATTTAATACACCTTTGTGAGCTACCAGGCGCCGTTCATTCCCTGAGCGCAAGGCGCTATTTTGGGGTTATTATTATATAATGTTTTTAAATGAAAAAGACAGAAGTTTTAAATGGAAATATATATTGTTTTATTTATTTAATGCAGAACAACAGGTGCAATTACAACAAAGTGTTTCCTTTATTCAAAAATAAAACGAAAAAAGACACCTAGCCATCTTAGATAAATATACATTGTCAAATGAAAATAAATAAAAGCTAATTGTTTAGCCTGCATTGAAAACTTATACAGAGCCTCAATACAAAGGTCAACGGAACACAGTGAAGTCTAAAAGAAAACAAATTAAGCCGATTTATGCAACCACACTAACTGTGCAAAACGAATACAACACAAAAAGCCCTGGATAGTGTGACATTTACATTAATATATTACTCATTATATTACTTATAACAAGCTATATCCACAACAAACGTACATTATATTCTAAGTTTCTTAATCGAAAATGCTGTGTGCTTGTAAAAGGATACAGAATAAAATCATTTTTGTTTACTTTATTAACGGAAGAAAACGTTAATAGAGCAGACTTCACATAATACTAGTTCTCCACAGAGAACATGCATAAACACTCAAGTCAGCATGGTCGTCATTTTTATATTGTTTCGTATGCTTTGTCGAGTAAAATGAATTATATCTAAATGCTCGGCTGAAAGTCAGTTCCACACACGGTATAGCGTCAGTCTCTTTACGGAGGTAAATGGCAACATGTCCCGTAACTAGTTATGTGAGTATAGGTGCTAATGGAAAGTTTAGAGTGGCAGGTGATGTGCGTTAGTAGAGGTGATTATGAGGAGCTCGTTGGCGAGGTTGTCGGGAGCGCTTAAAAACTTAGAATATACTGTATAGTTTGTTGTGGAGAAGAGTGTTTCTGATTTCTTTTATATTAAGCCATAGCATTAAATTGCTTCGAAAGTCATATAAAAATCCGTGTGACACTAGACTAAAGCAAATAACAACGATGTAAAAAAATCTGCAAAAATGGTCCGATAGATTAAGGTTCGGTAAATTCCGTTAACATAGCTTAATTAGAACGACCTTGCTTGTTCTACAAACACCATGCACTGTGTTTTATCTTAAGTGTTTTTCTGTTTGTTTGTTTTTTAATAGATTTTCTTCTGTAAAGCTGCTTTTGAACAATGCACATTGCGAAAAGCGCTATATAAATAAATTAGAATTTTATTATGCAAGCAGGAAGAAAAAAGCAAAATGGTTCAGAATTACGTAACGCGTTTACATCCAAACGCCGTAAAAAACGCGCGAAAAGTCGTCCATAACGCCGTATTTAACGGCGTTCTAAGGCACTTGAAAGCGCCGTATTTTGCGCCGCTGTCTGGCCATATGACGCGCGTAAAAAACGCCGTTTTGGTTGCACAGAGCGCGCGTCTTTTACGGCGTTTTGTCTGTTGTATAATGAGCCCCTCCCACTGATTTCCACTGCCGATAAGTTTGAACTGCTCTCACCCAATCACTGATGAGCTGAGCCAGGATCTAATTCACCATGGCCTGCTACTAAATCCTTGTAGTGGCCATTGATATTACTATGTTTTGATTAGTGGAATGAAGATGTTTATGAAAATCATTTTTTCAAGTGAATTTTATGTAAAAAATCACTGCAGCCAATTCCAGCAAATTTGGCACACACCAACTCAAAAACCCCTATCTATAGGTAAAGTCTATGTTTTTTTATTTATGCTTATTTTATTTTATTTATTTGATTGACATCGAGAGTTAAGGCCTTAAGACCTGGACGGATCAAATATTTCCCCCGGCATTTCACCAAGCATTCACTTGAGACAATAATTATGTTTGCGAGACACATACATTCTGATGTGCGCACTTTTGGATGTTTCAGTCAGAGTAAGATCATTGTTGTGACTTAACATCTTTGAATAACCCTTAACATCAATCAGGTCCCGCACTTTATTTTCTCTAGTACAGTTAATTCCTTTAATGCAATAGGCAGACTCGCTCTGCTTGATATGCAGCTTTTGCAGTAATAATGAATGCACTTTATTTAGCCTACAATAAAGCTGTGCATTAACATGTATGATATGCTTTTTAATTATGTTTTTTAAAAGTCTATTCTTTTTTTAAATGCGTCATGCAGAATCGTTATCATCAGCAGATGCATCAAACATCGCCTACACTAAAAAAATCTGTAAAAACAAGGCACAATATACTGTATTAATATGAAGGAATTTTCCGTATTCATTTTTTACAGTTGTTTCACTTGTATTTTACATTTTGCACTGAATTAAATTACATTTTAGCATTAACGGTAATGTCTGTAAAATAAAGGAAAATGTACTGGTAATTTTCTGCCAGTACTTTATTTGTTTTAACAGGATTTTTACAGCGTATGTACAGTGGCAAGAAAAGTATGCGCTTTTCAAATGCCTTAGAACGCCGTTAAATACGGCGTTATGGACGACTTTTCGCGCGTTTTTTACGGCGTTTGGAATCGCGACGCCGTATTTTGCGGCGCAAATACTGTTTAAAACGCCGTCAAAAACGGCGTTCGGATATAAACGCGTTTAATCTATGGCGTAATTCTGATACCATCGGCTTGCCATATGCTGACGCTCTGCTTACGCGTTCTGTGTGAAGCCGGCGTAAGGGGGCAATGTAATTTGTAGCGATAGGACTGTTGCTACGTCGAGGGTATTCGGAGTTCTAGGAGACGCCGTGTACGATGGTCGTATCCTCCGTGAAAGACGTGGCTTGTACAGTTTAGTGGTATCGATCATATTATTGAAGGTATAGTGTATATGTCTATTTATGATATTTGGAGAATGATTGTTACTGGGAGTAAAGAAGTTATGTATTAGCGACTGTGATTGTATTGAGCATAGAAGGGTTGGGCAATATTTTAATTGATTTGTTCTGTTTTATATTTACTGTGTGCGTTGATACTTTTCCTCTTTAGTGAGGCGGTTGGCTTGATGGCCTAACACAAGGTCTCTCCCCTTTACGAGGTGGTTCGTCTTGCGGCCTAATACAGAGTTTCTCCCCTCTGAGGTGGCCTGCTCTTATGCTTCATCCAATTAGACTTTCAAGAGGTCAAGTATTGGATACTAATACATTTCAAGTATTGGATACTAATACATTTAATGGTCATATAGAAATTGCTTATGTGTTGGATGTATGGGTATTTTCAAGAGAAATGTTTGATGTATTATTGTGTACTGAATATTAAATGTTGTTTTATTTGTAGGCTCTGGATAGATTGTCGTATCCGAGAGCCACTGTTTCTTTCCCACCTTTAACTTCATAGTTTTTGTTGTTAAAGTTTTTTTTATCAGTCCCTTGAGGTATATCATTATTGATCGGCGCAAAGCAACATTGAGGAGATCATACAGGGTACTAATAGTTTTATATTTATTTTTCCACGTACAGAAGTTTTCTTTACTTAGGTGGTTGCGTTTCACAGTTGGGTTGTATATCTTTTGAGTGTATTTGAGTAGGTTTGGTTTTGTCGTGCTTACATTAGTCTGTCTGTACTGTGGTTATTTGATGTATGTATTTTAAGTACCCTGAACAATGTTGTCTGTTGACTAGGCCTCGAGTGGACTATTGCTGTTTCTTTACTTTAGACCTTGTTTAATTTATTTATAATAAAAATTCAAGATTTAATTATTTGGTTTGGTGTTCTGTGACTCTTGGTTCATTGATTTGGACCACTTGCGTGCAGGTTCCTCTTCCTGTCAAAGTGGGGTGGCGTAGTCGGTCAGTAGCCTTGCTTTAGAAATAACATCTTACCACCTGAAACCTACTGCAGGTTACATGTATAAAACCCACATGTACCTGTTGATCTACACAGAGCCTATTCAGGGCCTGAATTTTGTTTTTCATACTTGGGGGAATACCCTTACATGAGTAACATGGGGTATTTAAAGATTTTTGAGGGGAATAAATTCTGAACCCGTTTTAATTTAAACAACACATTTTGTATATAATGGTATTAATATTTGCTAACATGCAACAAATGCCAACATTGGACAGAACATATTTTAAAACCAAACTAAATTATCATTCCTTTAGTTTTTTTGTAACAAATCAAATCTAAAATCTTACCAGCTACCTAAATAATGTTAAGTTCTAGGCAACAATACTCTACAATTATATGCATAACATTAGTCAAGTTAGGAACTAAGCAGCACTTAATATATATAAATATATGTATGTATTTGCATATATGCATGATCTTGGATTGTTCGGTTCTTCGACTCTCATCGTGGACTTGCTGTCATAGCAACGTGTCTGTTAGCTTAAACCTGCTCGGGAGCAGGCTTATTTTATGTAAACAGGATTAGATCGTGACCAAGGCGCATTCATGTCCACTTCATTCGAAGCAACTTGTTGCGCAATGTGCATGATTAATAGTGTTCGAGTGTTCTGGCTTTGTTCGAGTGTTCTGGCTTTAGCCCAGCTGCAGAGTCTTCTAATACACATGCCCATGTTGATAAAGCACGCACAGAGATGCAATCATTGCAGTGAAAACAAACATTTTATTCTTTACCATCTCCGGTTCTCCTTCCCAAGAAAAATAACAAATCCAAACTTCACATGTCATGCGATTGAAGAAAACTGTTGCTAGTGTCCTCACTAACCCCAAACTCTTGCCAAACTTAGTGATTAATAACACCATTGCGCAGCATAGTAACTCGTCAAGAGGGCGGAGCAAGCAAGTACACATGAGAGAAGTTAACCCAAATAAAAAATATTAAATAAAGTAAATTCAAGTCAAAATATTTGATGGTAAAAAACAAATCTTAATATGGCTCCTACAAATAGAAAGAGCCTTCCAAATTTAACACATAATTAGCGCAATGTTTTGCCTTTTAGCATATTTTTTTTTTTCTTGTGAGGGAGATATTTGCCATATTAATTTGTTGCACTGTCATAAGTCATGTTCAAAATGTTACAGCAGCACAGACAGTGCACGTAGATATGATGCATCTGTTCCGCAGTTTGTTAATTTCTTGGTGATTTGTGGTATTTCAGTCTTTTGAGACCCCAGCTTGTAACACTGTTTTTCCCCACAAATAAATATTATAAAAGTAATTTAAGATTATCAGTCATGATCATGTCAACGTCTTTCATGTCAATCAATGTCTTTCAGTCTTGACTAATGTCATAGACTGCATAATCGCCCCATTAGGACTGGGGTTATTTTCCAAAAAGAAATTATCATATTTGCAGATTCAAAAAGGAATTGTAATCAGTCAGCTTCATTTTCCTTATTGATTCAATCTCTTAGATGGTGAGTGATTTAATGTGCACCTATCATCACCATCATTGAAGCTAATTGGCCTGGATCTGCATGAGTCACATTTATGCACATTACTTAAATGTGGCAAGAGAAATTATAGGTGTTAAGCTCACTGTTTTACACACAGTACATGTATTACATGCTGGGCCTAACTGAACTGCGTGTTTCCTTATTAACATAGATGATAATGATGGGATTGTGTTTGAAGATGGGGGCTACAGTATGACTGCAGGCGATGACGCCATTCCCTGTTACACTACAGCTCTAGGCAGGACAAGATCATGATTTGAAAGGATTTCAGTGTATAAAAAGTCTAAGGGTTGAACCTGATAGGGCCTGTTACTGTTACATGTGCTACACAACACACATCGTCAGAAAAGGGTGGAGACCTGCGGTGGAGGTGCAGACTGATGATGATCTCCAGACACTACACTTAAACCACTACACTGAACTTCATGAGATATATTTTTTATTATTCTTAAATTAAAAGCAACACAAACATGCTTAGGCCCACATGCATTTTATTTTATTTCTCTACAGACGCCTTTACGCTTCCTGTCAGGCTGCTTCCTGTTTCCTGCATCGCTGCCGGCAGCTTGTTTGTATCAGTGCTCTTACCACTTCGCTCTAATATTAGTGTATTTTATTTTCGTTAATTATTATTGTCGTTGCTAACTTATCCTGATATCTCAATAACCCTGTTCCTGTTATTTACTTGGAAGAGTCTAAACCAAAAGTGATAGTTAACTTAACGCCGTTAGCATAGCAATAGCGTGTTAGCTTGCTTTCTGTTCACACTGTGGAATATCATCTTGCCTCTGGTTTGTCTTGTGTGCTAACTGTTTCTCTTTTGAAGCGAGTATACTACGATCCATCGAGCAACCTTGGTAAGTTGGAATTGCACTTCAAATCCGGTGAGTTATGGCTTCTATTCCTATTATTGTTACTTGCACCTCATGTCATATGTTTAGCTTAGCCTTCTCTGTCAGCTGCGAGGGCTTTATATGCGATAAATGCAGGGAAATAGTTAGGCTGACAGAGAAGATCTTAGAATTAGAGTCTCGCATCCAATCTTTATCTGAGGATAGTAAGAGTTTAACGACGATAGAAAACACTTTGGATGCGAGCAACATTAGCGCACACAGCTCGGTTCCGGTTGAAAATCCTCCGCAGCTGGGAAACTTCGTGACTGTGAGACGGCGTAGTCGCAGGACAAAACATCACTCGACCGTTCCGATTACAGTCTCGAACAGGTTTGCCCCGCTCAGTGACGCACCGACTGAGAAACCTGCTGAAAGTGCCCTAGTTATCGGTGATTCTATTGTTCGGAACGTTAACATAGAGGCACCAGCCACCATAGTCCAATGTTTACCGGGAGCCAGAGCGCCTGACATCAAGTCAAATTTAAATGTGCTGGCTAAGGCTAATCGTAAATTCAGTAAGATTGTCATTCACGTCGGCACAAATGATGTTCGACTCCGTCAATCGGAGATCACAAAAGATAACATTAAAGAGGTGTGTGAGCTCGCAAGCATGATGTCAGACACTGTAATATCTCTGCCCCCTCAAGCTTAGGTTGGATTATAAATATCATGCAGCTTCTAAAATGGCATGAGTTGTGAGGTGGTGCTGCAGACTTAGAATAATCTTTTAGAATCTAGGAAGAGTCTTCTAGGAGACTACCTTTTGAAGTACATGGTACTTCCATCCCTCCTGGGCTGGGCTTCAACATCCTTCTAAGAAAATAGCATTTTAAAAGTTTATTGCTATGCTAAACTTGACTCTGGCCTCATCAGGGACCACGAACAGATTTATAGAAGAATTTGGTCTTTCTATCTATGTTTGCTTCACTGGCCTACGGCTGCAAATAAAACTCATTGTTACAAATATGGTAGAACAATAACTTCAACTACCAAAGATGCGTTTCTCGATAATCTGCCCGAATTGTCTCAAATCATGAGAAATAACGTTGAAGATCTTGACATTACCACTGAAAATTTTAATTCCACCTTCTCGGTAACGCTAGACAAGTTGCTCCACTACGTTTAAAGAAGATTAAAAATGGCAGCCCCACACCGTGGTATAATGAACACACTCAGGCTCTAAAGAAAGCGGCCCGAAAAATGGAGCGCAACTTTAAGAAAACTAAATTAGAGGTATTTCGTACAGCATGGAAGGATAGTATTCGAAAATACAGGAAAGCCCTAATAACTTCTAGATCCGCCTACTTTTCATCACTAATAGAAGAAAACCAGCACAACCCTAGGTTTTTATTTAACACGGTGGCTAAATTAACAAAAAATAAATCGTCAGTGACTTCTGATCCTGTATATCAGCATAGCAGTGATGAATTTATGAACTACTTCACATATAAAATCCAAGATATTAGAGAAAAAATTATAACAATGCAATCAGAAGTGAAACCCGCTGAACAAACTAACTACAGCGCCCTTAAGGAGAAAATGCAATTATTTTATACCGTAGATCAAGATGAGCTGTCTAAAATTATTAGATCATCTAAATCAACAACATGCATACTAGACCCTATACCTACAAATCTACTGAAAGAGATGCTCCCAGAAATTATAGATCCTCTTCTTGGTATTATTAACTCATCTCTGACATTAGGACATGTGCCTAAAGCATATAAGGTGGCTGTTATAAGGCCCCTTGTCAAAAAACCCCAACTCGACCCTAGAGAACTAAGGAACTACAGGCCTATATCGAATCTACCTTTCATATCTAAAGTTCTGGAAAAAGTAGTTTCAACTCAATTATGCTCCTTCCTCCAAAGGAATGACATCAATGAAGAATTCCAGTCTGGATTTAGAGCATGTCACAGTACAGAGACTGCTTTGATCAGAGTTACAAATGATCTGCTATTGGCGTCTGACCGAGGTTGTATCTCGTTATTGGTGCTGCTAGACCTTAGTGCTGCATTCGATACCATTGACCACAGCACACTCCTACATAGACTCGAAAATTATGTCGGCATTAAGGGAATAGCTTTGAAATGGTTTAAATCTTATTTATCCGACCGTTTTCAATTTGTAGCAATAAACAATGAGTGTGTCACGAACAACCAATGATTCTTGTGCACAAAAGTACGACAGTCCATCACAGTCTTGCCGTTCAGGTCACCAGCAGGAGCGTCAGTACCTATGTAGGAGAGGAGGGCCTCAAGCTGGTTAACTGACAAGAGTTCTATGACATGCTTCCACAAATTCAATCTAGAGATTATTAATGATAAGCTAACAACGGATTTATTGTATTCATTGTTATCTATTGATTAGCCTCATTGTGAAGTTTCTCGAGCTTGCTCAGAGACACAGCAGCTTTCATGCGAATGGAATGCAACGTCGATCTAATGGGCATGGCTCTAGATTTTTTTTGCTCGAAGAAGTTTTGGTTTGCCGACCGTGCAAACTGCATAAGTACAACCGGGAGACTGCTTGAACTAAGTTTGACGGATTAATATTGCATATAGGAATTATTATCTGTTATATTTGACTCTGTGCTTCTCTCTCCTTTATCCTAAATGTGTGCTCTCACTGAGCGTGGTGGTTTGTGTGTGTGTGTGCCGGTGCGTACTGTGTCATGTGTACGTACGGTGTGTGCTGTGTGATGTGTGTGTGGTGCGTGGCTCCGTGTGTGTGTGTGTGTGTTAGTACGTGTGCATATTGTGTGTGTGGAGTGTTTTGTGTGTGGGTGTGTCTGTCTTCTGTGTTTTCAACCTTTTCTTGTTTTTGCAGGTACAACTTTGATTGTTTTGCTTGTAGTCAATGTGTCTCATGTACAGCTGCTTTGTAACAATGAAAATTGTAAAAGCGCTATATAAATAAAGTTGAGTTGAGTTGAGTACTGTTAGTAAACGTTGTGATGCGTTTATGTGAGCGGAGCTTAGGTGGAAGCAGAAATATCTCAAAAAATTAGAATGTCATGAAAAAGGTCAATATTTTTTGTGACCTATTTCAGAAAGTGAAACCCATATATTATATAGATTCATTACACATAGAGTGAAATATTTCAAGCCTTTATTTTTTTGAAATTTTGATGATCATGGCTAACAGATAATGAAAACCCAAATTTCAGTGTCTCAGAAAATTAGAATATTACATACTGTGTTTTCTGAAGTCCACAGTTAACGCAGCCATCTACTAGGAAATTTTAGAGCACTTCATGCTTCCTTCTGCTGACAAGCTTTATGGAGATGCTGATTTCATTTTCCAGCAGGACTTGGCACCTGCCCACACTGCCAAAGGTACCAAAAACTGGTTCAATGATCATGGTGGTACTGTGCTTGATTGGCCAGCAAACCTGCCTGACATGAACCCCATAGAGCATCTACGGGGTATTGTCAAGAGGAAGATGAGAGACACCAGACCCAACAATGCAGATGACCTGAAGGCCGCTATCAAAGCAACCTGGGCTTCCATTACACCTGAGCAGTTCCACAGGCTGATTGCCTCCAAGCCAGGCCACATTGATGCAGTAATTCATGCAAAAGGAGGCCTAACCAAATATTTAGTGCATAGAAATGAACATACTTTTCAGAAGCCTGACATTTCTGTTTAAAATATATATTTTTTAATTGATCTTATGTAATATTCTAATTTTCTGAGACACTGAATTGTGCGTTTTCATTATCTGTAAGCCATAATCATCAAAATTTCAAGAAATAAAGGCTTGAAATATTTCACTCTGTGTAATGAATCTATATAATATATGGGTTTCACTTTCTGAAATGAGTGACAAAAATATTGACCTTTTTCACGATATTCGAATTTTTTGAGATGTACCTGTAATCCGGCACCTCATTTGGCAAATCCCTCTCCTCAAGCGCTAATGTTAAACATTTGTGCTAACCTGTTGCGTGCATATATTTAATTAAAAACCACGTATAATAATTATAATGGCAATACCAATTTTATTTTGATAATGAACATGTTGTCTGAGATGCTGGAATATTGTGCGTGCGCGTAAGGCGCCGGCGCAATCGCTTGACCTGTTATAACAGCAGAAGCAACTTTAAAAATACTCTGTGATTTATGGTCAAACATATATGACTATGAGTACGTCATTAGATACTGCAAAATTAGCTACTTTTAGTTGTGTACACACTTGCACTAAAAACAGAAAATTGTAGTTTTGCAAAATAAAGAAACTTACAGGATGTGCCCTGTCATCTCCTTTCCTTTAACTTATTTGTGGACTGCTTCTGATTTTGGCATACATCAGATATTTTTAGACACAAATCATAATCCATACCAAGAAAATACAGTACTTTTTAATATTAAGTGTTAAGAAGTGAAACGCAAGCATTTTTGAAGAAAAAACAAGCATTGTTCAGTCCGCTCGTTTTATTGATTATTTACAGCTGGTGTCAGTGTTTTTGTTTGACAATGGCAGCAGGTATGTGTTAAAATATCAAATTGGAGACTGTATTCTGTCGATTGTGGCACAAAACAACACAACAAGATGATATTTTAAACTCCTTATGTAGTCGAATCTGTGCTGGTTTGTATTGGCTGCCTCCAGTTTTCCCTTTGTTTTGCCTCCAGCTAATGCCGTGACGTAAACGTGACTGCGCAAAAGGGTTCTATAGTAGGCAAGGATCAGTCATCTTTTACCTGCAATAATAAGAGATGTTAGGTCAGTAAACAATGTTATAATTAGTGATGTAGCGCATACTCTGAAGTTCCCTTTAAAGCAATTCTATCTCCAGTTTTAGTTTTATCTTCTTTATATTGTCAAGATCAATGTTTTTGCATATATTCAACCTATATTCAACATTGTCTTGGTTACGGATGTAACCTCAGTTCCCTGATGGAGGGAACGAGACGTTGTGTTGAGCCGACAGATGGGGTTCGTCCCTGAGAACCAATCGCTTCCGAATTCTTAGAAAAGGCCAATGAAAATTGGCGAATGAAATTTGCATGCCGGACTCCGCCCCCGGATATCCGGGTATAAAAGGGAGACGGCATGCCTCATTCATTCACCTTAGTTCTGAGGAGCCTGAGACCTCTCATGACTGCTGCAGTGGGCAGCACGTGTTGTGGCAAGAAGGACACAACGTCTCGTTCCCTCCATCAGGGAACTGAGGTTACATCCTTAACCAAGACGTTCCCAAGACGTTCCGTCTCTCGATGTTGTGTCGAGCCGACAGATGGGGTTCCTATGGAAAACACCACAACACTGTGCCCTGTCACAATCTCTAGCGAAGCGAGATGTACTTATTTTTGTTTTTTATTTTTAATAAATTTGCAAAGCTGTCAAAAATCCGTTTTTTGTTTTGTCATTATTGTGCATGGAGTGTAGATTAATGTAAAAAAAATCATTTAAAGTAGTTTAAGATAAGGCAGCAGCATAACAAAATGTGAATAAAATGAAGGGGGTTGAACACTTTTGCAAGCGTAAGCGTTAGAATGATGTTACAACCTGAAATCATCTACATTCGAAATGAACAGTTGACAATCCACACTCAATTCAATGTGAATAATCAAGCATTATAGCATTATACATCATATGATAACATTATTGTGCAATATTGACCAATTAATCCATGGAATGAACAGAAGCCATGGATGAACAAGGAAGTGCGCCTCCTGTTGAAGTCACGCAACACTGCCTTCAGCTTAGGTGATGCACAGGCCTACAGCACTTCCAGGGCAAATCTGAAGAGGGGCATCAAAAAGGCCAAGCACTGCTACAAGCTAAAGCTAGAGGAGCACTTTTCAAACTCTGATCCTCGACGCATGTGGCAGGGCATCAAGGCCATCAGCGACTACAAACCCAACCACTCCACCCCCGTAGCAACAGATGTTGTCTTCCTGAATGAGCTTAATGACTTTTATGCTCGCTTTGAGAGAGACAATAAGGAAACTGCCACCAAGCTCACACCCTTAGATGACCACCCGACCATCACACTCACCTCCTCAGATGTCTACACGGCACTGAGCCGGATCAACGCACGGAAGGCTGCTGGACCAGACGGCATCCCCCGAGCAACTCGCTGGGGTCTTTACGGATATTTTCAACCTGTCCCTCGCCCAAGCAGTTGTGCCAGCATGCTTTAAATCCACCTCCATTGTGCCAGTGCCGAAACACTCTAGCCCTACGTGCCTGAATGACTACCGACCTGTAGCACTCACACCTATTGTTATGAAGTGCTTTGAGCGGCTGGTCCTGGCTCACCTAAAGGACTCCCTTCCATCCACACTGGACCCATACCAGTTTGCCTACCACAGTAATAGGAGCACAGAGGATGCCGTCTCCATAGCACTGCACTCTGTACTCACACACTTGGACAATAAAAACACTTATGCACGAATGCTGTTTGTTGACTTCAGCTCTGCATTCAATACTGTCGTCCCTTCCAAGTTAATCACCAAACTTGGGAACCTGGGAATTAACACCTCCATTTGCAACTGGATTATGGACTTTCTGACAAACAGACCTCAGTTTGTTAGGTCAGGCCACATCTGCTCCACCACCATCACACTTAACACTGGCGTTCCACAGGGCTGTGTTCTGAGCCCCTTTCTCTACTCCCTCTTCACACTCGACTGCAGGCCTGTGAATGGATCTAATGCCATCATCAAGTTTGCAGACGATACTACAGTGATTGGTCTCATCAGCAACAACGATGAGACTGCCTACAGGGAGGAGGTCCAGCACCTGGCCACATGGTGCTCAGACAACAACCTGCTCCTTAACACTTCCAAGACAAAGGAGCTCATCGTGGACTTCAGGAAAGAGAGAGGAGGCATACATGACCCCATCCACATTAACGGGATGGCTGTTGAGCGTGTCCCCAGCTTTAAGTTCCTGGGGACCCATATTTCGGAAGACCTGTCCTGGACCACCAACACCTCCAGCCTGGTCAAGAAGGCTCACCAGCGCCTCTTCTTCCTGAGGACCCTGAAGAAGAACCAACTGTCTTCAGCTATCCTGGTGAACTTCTACCGCTGCGCAGTAGAGAGCATCCTAACCAACTGTGTCACAGCCTGGTGTGGGAGCTGCTCTGTTGCAGAGCGCAAGGCACTACAGCGGGTGGTGAAAACCGCCCAGCGCATCACAGGGACTACACTTTCAGCCATTGAGGACATCCAGAGGAAACGCTGTCTGCGTCGAGCTCGCGGCATTCTTAAGGACTCCTCTCACCCCGCCCACAGACTGTTTTCTCTCCTGCCTTCTGGCAGGCGCCTCAGATGCCTCCAGACAAGGACTAGCAGACTGAGAAAAAAACAGCTTTTTTCCCAGAGCTGTCTGCCTATTGAACTCTACCCCCCGCTGATTCCACAACCCCCTCATATATCTCTACTTAATGCTGCTATATTGTTTTGTTTATTGCACTACAGGCCTGTCAAGTGCACGACTGGACTGTCTACACATGTACTACATGTTTACTTGCTCTACCGGACTATTTATACATATACCGCATCATTTGC
The DNA here is from genome assembly GCF_024868665.1 of Triplophysa rosa. Taxonomy (NCBI): domain Eukaryota; kingdom Metazoa; phylum Chordata; class Actinopteri; order Cypriniformes; family Nemacheilidae; genus Triplophysa; species Triplophysa rosa. The sequence continues at coordinate 11,514,052 of NC_079891.1, read as the reverse complement.
ACTCCAGTACTATGTACTAATGTTATTTGCACTACTGGATTATTACACATATACCGCATCATTTGCACTCCAGTACTATGTACTGAATACTGCAATAACTCATCTACTGCACTGTTTACTTTAACTTAATAGCTGCTGTCCATAATTTATGCACACTTTATATTCATTGCACTACTGTTCTGCATAGTCTAATTTATATTGTACATATCCATCAGTAAATTTCTGTTTTCAGTAAATAGCCATCTGTATATAATGGTCATAGTACATTACCACTTGTAAATTCTTCATAATTTAGCTTTATCCTGTATTTATGTATTTATGCACAACTGTATATCCTGCACTTGCTTATTGCACTTCTGGTTAGACCTAAACTACATTTCGTTGCCTTGTACTTGTACATGTGTAATGACAATAAAGTTGAATCTAATCTAATCTAATTTTAACAGATGTTACATGCATATGTGCATTTAATTATGCTTTTATCTTACACACGACTGCACGTATTTTATTTCGGAAAATATAATTATTGTCAATTATATTATTCATTTCCTTAGTGAAATTATGACCTGTACATGTGTTTCACGTGTTTTCAGCTCAGCGTCAATAGAGCGCGATCCCACGCAGTCACATAGAGCTTTCGTGTCATTTTCTGTCCGTTGGTTTTAAGATTTTCTTGTTATATTCATTAGGTTTTATTCGTTGTTATGACAGCAACGGCGTCAATTTGAGTATCCAGAGAACACTAAATTGTCCCTACCAATAATTTCCACCAAACAATTAATCTACACATAGATGTCAGTCTGTGTCTTGTGTTTTTTACCAGGAATCATTTCATTGAAATTAAAAATCTTTAACAACCGCGTTCTGTAAAAATAGTGCAGATTGCGGTACACAAATGGTTAAAGTCCCAGAGAAATTAAAAATTACATTGCCTATTTTTTCATGAAATATTGCTGCCTTTATTTGTAAATAGTTTATTAATGTGGGTCATTCTCTTTGTAAAAATCGTGTGCCCTCATAAACTTAAAATCTGAAAATGCACTTCCATCCTGTAATGACTACCCATCTTAAATGACCAATGTTAGATGGCTTGGGTGGCGCATCCGTTAACCCCTCCCCTTCAACTGTCAGTCTGCTATCAGTTCCATTTCAAAATGCAACTGCTGTTTTTTTATCCAATCAAATCGCAGAGAAAGACAAAATCCAGTAAAAACGATCGCAACTTCCGGTTCACTGGGACTTTAATGCTGTGTCTGAAACCACTTCCTTGTTCACTCCTTCACTATTCCCTATATAGCGAATGGCATTTGTGTCCACTATATGTGGAAGAAGTGAATGAAAATGAGAGTGATTTCGGACACTGACATATGTAGCCTTTGTCTGAGAGTACTGTCGCAGATGTTCATCATTAACATAATGATTAGCTTATATTACACCTGTGTGGCTTTGTTGATTGTTGTATAAAATACTCAAATTCATTTTCACTTTATTTGTCATGTTTATTGTGTTGGTTTAAAATAAAGATAACAAAACAACCGTCACAATTATTTGCGGGCATGCTTGTTTATCACGTTTAAATTATTTTAGATATTATATAATAAAACACCACTGTTTATCTAATTCATTTAATCTGTATATTCTTTAAAAGTATAACATAACTGTAAACAAGAACAAACATTTGTGTGTATAATCATACATTTGTGGCATTAACTGTCAGAGTGCTGATTCTAATCAAGCGGTTGTCTCATGTTGTATCATGGGAAATGATGGATGAGCGAGTGTACATCGGATGTACACTCAAAAGCAGAGTGCATTGTGGGTAAAAAGAGTGAACGAATGTAGGGAATGAAGTAGTTCACTCAGGTTTCGGACACCACTACAAAATGGCAGACACACGATATTGCACTATATAGAAGATAGGGAGCGGTTTCAGACACAGCTTAAGTTTCGTTATCTGCAAAAAGTCCCGCCTCCGTAGCTCACGTCACTAATAGGATTGTCTTTGGCTTTCAGTGAGTCCCACCTCTCTATCCACGTCGCTTTATGATTGGCTTTGCCTTCTCTCGCTAACGTAAGGCTGCATCTGATTTGGTTGTACAAACTAAGCACCAAAGCAAAGCTGTAGCTGCATCTGAATTCGCTCACTTGTTCACTCATTCACTATTCCCTATATAGCGAATGCTACAGAGTCCACTATATGGGGAAGAAGTGAATTAAAATGAGTGAAAATTTTTGGACACTGACGTAACGTATCCTTCGTCTGACAGCACTGTCGCGGACATTAAAGCTTATATTACACCTATTGGTCTGTCTTTTTTCGAAACTATTCAATTCAATTCAATTTTATTTATATAGCGCTTTTCACAATGTGCATTGTTCCAAAGCAGCTTTACAGGAGCAAATAAGAAAAACACAGAAAGGTAAAACACAGCACAGTGCATGGTGTTTATAGACCAAGCAAGATCATTATAATAAATAATATCTAATAAATAAATGAATAAATAAATAAATAAATGCAGTCTCCCGGTGAGCAAGCCAACACTGCACTGCTCTGCTGTGGCGAGGAACCCAAACTCCAATGCTGAATAATGGAGAAAAAAAAACCTCGGGAGAAACCAGGCTCAGCCGGGAGGGCCAGATCTCCTCTGACGTGTCATAGCTGCACTCAGTGACCCCGACCAAAGCCACCGAGCAACGTCCACGAAGAACAGGGAGAGCCCACGAGCCGCGACCCAGGAAGCCCCACCCGCCGAAACCGTGCAGGTCCAACCCGGTCTCATTCCGCGATCAACAACAGACAACAGAGGAACAACCAGGGAAAAGTAGTAATGGCATAATTAACTTTATTCCTCTGTTGTCCGACATCGACCACAAAACAAGACCAACCAGACCAGACCCACACAGTCCCAACAAATGAAACGCCCCGAACCACAACCAACAAGCCCCCCCACTCCCTACAACACCCACCCAGCTACCTCCAATCAAAGTCACTGAGTGCAGCCATAACTTCAAACTGCTGTCGTGTGATGTAAGTTTAGCATTAAATACCAAGTATTGTAAATTTAGCATTTATGTGACAGGTAGTCCGTCTTTGCTCTCGGCTGGGGATGGAATTGTCTGAGCTGGGCCGGCCAGATGGTCGCCTTTTTCTTGGGTGGTGATGGAATTGCCTTGGATGGAGCTGGATGGTCAGTCAGTCCGCAGGCTCTCGCAGGAGGATGGCACGGGATTTTCAGATGTAGCTGGCGTAATCTCTAGTTGTGGATGGGCATATGACGTTCATCTGGGTCTGGCGGAATCTCTCCCTACCTCGGGATGGGCATCCCGAGGCGAGGGCAGAAACAGAAAGAGAATAATTAGCGTAGCTGCTGTTCATTAGCTATGTATTAGTGAATGCTTGGCTGAAAAGATGTGTCTTTAATCTAGATTTAAATTGGGAGAGTGTGTCTGACCCTCGAATAGTATCGGGGAGGCTATTCCAGAGTTTAGGTGCTACGTATGAGAAAGCTCTACCCCCTTTGGTGGATTTAGTTATTCTAGGTGTTATCAAAAGTCTGGAGTTTTGAGATCTTAGAGAGCGTGATGGGTTGTAGTGTGGTAGAAGCTCTGTTATGTAGGTAGGGGCTAAACCATTTAAGGCTTTATAAGTAATTAAAAGAACTTTAAAGTCAATACGATACTTAATGGGTAACCAGTGAAGGGTTGATAACATTGGGGTTATGTGATCGTATTTTCTGGACCTGGTTAGAACTCTGGCAGCTGCATTCTGAACTAACTGTAGTTTGTTTATTGATGCTGCAGGACAACCACTAAGCAGTGCATTACAGTAGTCAAGTCTTGAGGTCACAAATGCATGAATAAGCTTCTCTGCGTCAGCCACACATAAAATATTTCGCAATTTGGCAACATTTCTAAGGTGGAAGAAGGCTGTTTTTGTGACATTTGAGATGTGATTTTTAAATGACAGGTTGCTGTCTAATATAACGCCAAGGTCTTTAACTGTATTTGTTGGAGTAACAGTGCAGCCTTCAATTTGCAGGTCATAATCCGAAATATTCTGCTCACGTGTCTTTGGTCCGATAAGTAATATTTCTGTTTTATTAGAATTTAAAAGAAGGAAATTACAAGTCATCCAATGCTTTATATCGTCGATGCACTCTGCCAATTTGGATAGTTGGAAGGAATCATCTGGTCTTGATGAGATATATAGCTGAGTATCATCTGCATAACAGTGGAAGCTAATTCCATGTTTTCTAATAATGTTTCCAAGGGGCAGCATGTATATGGAGAATAGCAAGGGTCCTAAAACCGATCCCTGAGGTAATCCATAATTTACTTGCGTTAGATTTGATGATTCCCCATTTAAATGGACAAATTGATGTCTGTCTGATAAGTAAGATCTGAACCATTGTAGTGCCTGTCCCTGAATACCGGTATAATTGTGTAAGCGATCTAGAAGTATTTTATGGTCTACAGTATCGAACGCAGCACTAAGGTCGAGCAGGACTAGGAGTGAGATGTTACCTTTATCTGATGCTATAAGCAGGTCGTTTGTAATTTTAACGAGCGCAGTTTCAGTACTATGATGCGGTCTAAAGCCTGACTGGAATTTTTCGTGTATGTCATTATTTTGTAAGAAAGAGCACAACTGAGTGGACACTACTTTTTCTAGTATTTTAGACAGGTAAGGGAGATTTGAAATCGGTCTATAGTTTCCTAGTTCATTGGGGTCTAAGTTTGGTTTCTTGATAAGAGGCTTAATGACGGCCAGTTTAAAGGGTCCTGGGACATGGCCTAGATTAATTGACGAGTTGATAATGTTATAAATGGGCTCAATTGCAACGGGTAATAACTCTTTTAATAATTTAGTTGGTATGGGATCTAATAAGCAAGTTGTAGGTTTAGATGTTGCAATAAGTTTAATTAAATCTTCCTGTTTTATAGGTGAAAAACACTGTAGCCTTTCTTTTGGGGCGATGGTTGGTACTAATTTATAGGACAGACTTGGAGGTTGAGTTTTTACTATTTTGTCTCGTATGTTTTCGATTTTCTCTGTAAAAAAATTCATGAAATCATTGCTACCAAGGTGCGGCGGAATACCCAGGTCAGGTGAAGTCTGTTTATTTGTTAGTTTAGCAACTGTACTAAATAAAAACCTTGGATTGTTTTTGTTAGTTTCTATGAGGTTACGGAGGTGCTCAGCCTTTGCTGCTTTTAGTGCCTTTTTATAACAGTTTGCACTCTCTTTCCACGCAATTTTAAAGACCTCTAATTGGGTTTGTTTCCATTTGCGCTCCAGTTTACGTGTTTCTCTTTTAAGGGCGCGAGTGGTGCTATTGTACCATGGTGCTGCGTTTTTCTCATTAATCTTTTTTGACTTCATAGGTGCGACAGCTTCTAATGTATTAGAGAAAATAGTGCCCAATTTGCTATTAACTAGTAATAGCACTAGTAACTAGAAACTAGTAACTTCCCAGCTAACACAGTACGTTCTGACAACGTCGCCAGTTCGTCTTCATTTGGTCACCATAACATTACTTTGTGACCACGTTCTGAGGATGTCTTTGCAACATTACGTTTCTTAGAATTTTTTTTATGTTCCAGAAACATCCTAGCCACGTCCTGAAATAACGTCGTGAATTAATCCCATGGATAACGTTGTAGCGATGTGATGTACTGGTCTTCAGATAACCTGGACACTGGCCCTTTAATTAATGTGTCTGGTCATTGTTGCTAATGTTCCAGAAACGTCCTAGTCACGTCCTCAAATAACGTTGTGAATTAATCCCATGGAGAACGATGTAGCGACGTGATGATGCATTGGTCTTCAGATAACCTGGACACTGGTCATTTGATTAATTAATCTGGTCATTTCTGTTTATTATGTTATTGTGTGGAACATTTATGATCAGAGTAAAATCTGTTAATGTCAAGACGAATGCAATAAATCCGACTTCTGACAGCTATTAAACAGGAGTTTAATTCGATACCACAATTAAAACTTTGTTTCTATTTAGTGCGCGCGTCTGATATGTGCCTTTTCTGTTCTGCAAAGAACCGCACGCTGGCATCATTTAAACGTTAACGGTCATTTCTTTTTTCGTCACTGCCTGATATTCCTATAGTGGTTTATTAATATTCTTTCTTTACTTTATACCTTACAGATGTAACAAATATTTTATTGATTTTCTATAGATTTGGCGCGTTTAAATGAGCGGACCCTGATGTTTGTGATTGTGACTAAGAAGCTTTTGATTGTTGTTTTTAAAACGGACAACCTGCTAAATGTATGTGGTAAGACAACAATATAATGTTAAGCTTAAACATAATGTTTATTCATCTCTTGTAAATATCTGCTTTAAATCCTCTATATTGTGTTGAAGTCTTTGATTATTTATGTCATGTACTACAGTATAAATAAAATATCTGATTGTGATGTACAGTGCTGTGTTGAGTTTTATAATCGTTATACTGTGCTTTATACATAACTGAACAGAGAATTACTCCAATTGTGCATAAAATGGAATCTTTAACACACAGATTAAATCAAATTAATTGAATCCTCTATGTGAGGGATGATAATTGTTTAAATTAAATAAAAAACATGATTTTAACAACGTAACTGTTTGGCCGTTAGGACATGCTCATCACGTCCCAGAAACGTTAATTGGTACGTTGCTGTGACAAATATGGTACGTCCCAGGTATGTCTTCAGGAGGTAATCACCATGTCCCTACAACGTCCAATGTTATGTCATCACGACGAATATGGGAATCAGAAAGTTACATCGCTGGTACGTCATATACTGAAGTCTGGCCCAGGTATGTCGTCACAACGTAACTGTGTTAGCTGGGTTTGTATTTGCACCTATTGTATTATTTCTCCTGTATGACATATCCCTTATTGCTCCCTGAACTCTCTGTAAGTTGCTTTGTTTAAAAGCGTCTGCTAAATGACTAAATGTAAATTTAAATGTAAATATGTGGCTTTATGGATTGTTTTGTAATTTTTTTACATTATTTGTCACATTTATTGTATTAGTTTTTTATAAAGAGAACAAAACAAATGTTTGCTATGTTTATTTACTATTACATTTATTACGTTTAATAAAATTATTTATTTCATAAAAAAAAACACTGCTATATATATAACAATGAGTTGTTTACTCAGAACTCGGACAACACTACAAAATGGCAGACACCCGATATAGTACCCTATATAGTAGATAAGGGAAAATTCAGACACAGCCTGTGTCTGTGTCAACACTCAACTCAACTCAACTTTATTTATATAGCGCTTTTACAATTTTCATTGTTACAAAGCAGCTGTACATGAGACACATTGACTACAAGCAAAACAATCAAAGTTGTACCTGCAAAAACAAGAAAAGGTTGAAAACACAGAACACCACACCATGCGCATGATTAAGCAGGCTATTGGTAAGAAAACATTCTTACCAACAGTTTATTGACAAAACATATGAGACAAGTTGCCTCACATATTGATTCAGGAACAGTGCTTCACAATCCCCTATTGTTTATGGCATTTGTAATAATTATAGTAAGCAATCAATGTCTTTGCCATATAAAGCCATAAATGTGTTCATATGGAATGCATTAATGCATTATTTTTTCAGGTCAGGTCAGGTGACAGAAGCAGTTCTGTCGTGTTGTAGAGAGGCAGAGTCACAGATGAGGTCAAACAATGACTACTTTTAAATGCACCCTAATAATGCAATTATAAGGATTTTGGCAATACTGCGATTACACTTTACCTCATGTAAACACAATCATTCGATTTAAATAATGTGATTAAGCTCATAATTGCAGTAAGCACAATGAAAGTAACATATAGCGTACGCCGGTTTTAATCACAATATGAAAGCATGTAAACACCTTAATCGCATTTATGCTGCTCTGATCAAGGTGCGCATCTGCTTCTGTCATGCACCTTAAGCGCAAATTCATCGTAAACATGACAGTCTGAACTTGCTGTCAGCAGTCTCTGCCCCTTACCTTCATACAGAAACAGCGCGAACACAACCGTTACAGAGACATTTTCCATCATATTTCTATATTCATTACGTCGACAAATAACTATAAAGTTCGTCCACATAACAGTGTTTTGCATTGGACGCGATTCACATGAATATATTCTGTATTATAGAAAATAATCAGACCAATAAAACTTCCATGTAAATGGGAGCAAAGAGGTGTTCTCATATCATGTAAACGTTACTGCGATTAAGTCCTTACTCTGATCATTGGAAAAATAGATAAACATGATTGTGTTATTTGTTGTGCATTATATTAAAGTTATATTAAGGTTGCACTGTTATATAGGTCTATTAAGCACTCAGATACAGTAGTTTAAAAACAATATACAGTATGTACGTATAAAAGTAGTTTTTGGCCAGACTGTAGATGCATTTGAACATAAAGTAGTTAATACTGAGTAGCTAATTGTATATTCTGGTGTATTTCTAAGGAAACTGATCTTGCTGTAGACAGCAATAGACAGTGTAGCAATGAGAGTGACAACAATGAAGAACAGTGTAGAAAACTATAGAAAGTATTGTTAAAATATATATTGTTTAAATAAGTCAAGTACACTGCTCTAAACTTTAGTGACAATGCGGCTCTGCAGACCAATTGTATGTCCCCACCAATGTCAAAATCAAACTTACGCCCTTGCATGACAGGTTCAAATTATCGTCCCTTAAAAGGATATTTCAGGCAGAAAAAACATTTCCCCATGTTTTACTGGTTCACGCGCAGCAATGGGATAATGGAAGCTAAACCTTTGTTAAGTCCACGGAGCCGTGTCGAGCCGTTCTTTGATCTTAGAAGTAGCATAGAAGTAAAAGGATATGTGGTAATATAACTCCGACTGCATTATTCTTCAAGAAGAAAGTCATATTCAGTTAGGATGCCTTGAGGGTGAGTAAAACATGGGGCCATTTTGTTTCTTGCCTGAAATATCCCTTTAATAGCAGAGTGAGAATGAGAGTGAGCGCAAGCACTAGCGGGAGAGACTGGTCGGCAGATATATTTGGCTATATTTTTCCTGCCTTTAATACATATAAGGTCATTTTTCAGCAGCAGCAGTGTGTACCAGTGTTGTTAGTACAGTTACGCATAACATTATTCTCGCGCATAACATGAACAAACACGCAGTCATACATTTAAACAATTAACAATATGGCTCTAGATGGAACTGAATTTAGAATCATGTAATAACTGAGCCGACAATATTCACAGACTCAAAAGGGTTGAATCTGCGAGTGTTGCATTCACACTAACTAGTTTAAATGAGATCAGTGTGACTCATCCCACGGCGATGCGAGAGATGGAGGAGACCGGTGCTGATTGTGAGAATAAAGACAAGCTGTTTCACATGTTGATTTCATTTGTTCGCGTTTGAGGATTTATTTGAAATGAAGCAAATGCATGTTGTTCGGGATTTTGTTTACTAAGCATTCTGCGAATGCAGAAACGTCGTTTGGGAACCATGACCACAGGCAGGTCATGGGCGGGGCTGGGAGTACTGATCCGAACGCAGAACTTCTAGAGTGTCCAGAGACATTATTCACTTTAAAATATAAATTATGTGCAGTCCCTTCAATCCCACACCAAAATTCAAGCCCTGCTACGTACTGCACAAATATGGAAGACACCGAATATATAGTAAAGTAATAGGCTGCTTATTCAACATTAAAGAAATAGTTCACCCAAAAATGAAAATTCTGTCATGGATTACATACACTCTAGTTGTTCCAAATCTGTATAAATTTGTTTATTTAGTTGAACACAGAGAAATATAGAAAACTAATGCTTGTAACCAAACAGTTCTTGGACCCCATTGACTACCATGGTAGGAAAAACTACAATTGTATAGTCAAAAGTGCCCCGTAACTGTTTGTAGTCCTACATTCTTCAAAATATATTCTCCTGTGTTAAAAAAATATATTAGTAATTAGTAATTTTTCCTACTATAGTAGTCAATGGGGTCCAATAACTGTTTGGCTATAAGTTTTCTTCAAAATATATATGTATTAGCTGCTTGCTTAAACAGACAGCAAGACAGGTGTCTAGAAGGAGGCATGTTGCATTATTGACTGGATGAGAAAGCAGAGATGACTACACAATAAGTATGTCTGATCTGCATTAGGCTACTTTCACACTATAATTGATTTTTCTGGTTAAACAGTATTTACACAAAAATATGGGTAAATTATGGCACAATAAACCTGGCATCGCATTCTGAAAAGCTTTTCAGTGATAATGTTAAATGTTGTATTGTAAGCGATTTTCTTAAGTGGATTACAGATTTTGCATGCAGATTTTGTTATATATTATGATAACCACATCTAAATGTTTAACATAACGAGGAAATATGTGGCAACTAACATCCAGTATTTCATTTTATACCTTTACAATTAGCAGACGCTTTTATCCAAAGTGACTTACAGTGCATTCAAGATATACATTTTTTTTCATTATGTATGGTCCCTGGGCATTGGCTCAGTAAGGGGCGAGGATTAGGATGATTCTAAAGGCCCCCGCCGAGGTCTGTGCCGCCTGCGCTGCAGTCGTACCCAAAACATGAGTGCACGGACGGCCAGAGGTGTGGCAATGGGGCAGACAAGGCAGGCCCCGCTTTTGAGGGGGCCGCTGAGGGCTGACCATTGAAACCATTGACCATTGTTATCTTAATATAACGCTCAACAATATCACAGCAACCCCCTTCGCTGGGCCCTCTCTCCCGCTATGCTCACTATGATATCCGCAGAACATGGGTAAAACACATAGAAACAGAGCGACACACGTCATAAACTGAAAAGCTGTGGGGAACAATCCAACCATCTCCATTGACTTTTTGGGAGAAGCGGCCTTCTTGTCATTTCTGATTTATAACAAAGAACAGAACAATGTTTAAAAGCTGCCATGTGACAAGGTGGCCAGTAAACAAGCTAAAAAACACTGAACTAAGAACGCTTATAAGCTGTCGACCAAAAGAAAAGGAGGGAAGCCCAGTGTGGGCTTGTTAGTTCTTGGTTATAAATGCAGTTTACATAATGTGATGCTGGAGCATTACAATACAGTTCCCTTTCTGTCGGTCTCTCGACGTTGTGTCGAACCGACAGATGCGGTTCGTCCCTGAGAACCAATCGCTTCCGACTACTTAGAAAAGGCCAATGAAAATTGGCGAATGAAATTTGCATGCCGGACTCCGCCCCCGGAAACCGGGTATAAAAGGGAGACGGCGTGCTTCATTCATTCACCTTTGTTCTGAAGAGCCTGAGACCTCTCACGACTGCTGCAGAGGACAGCACGTGTTGTGGCAAGGAGGAGACAACGTTACAAATGTAACCGAGACGTTCCCTTTCTGTCGGTCTCTCGACATTGTGTTGAACCGACAGATGGGGTTCCAATGGAAAACGCCATAACACTGTGCCCTGTCACAATCTCAACGAAGCGACGGTGACAGGCCTGGGAGTGTCAGCCGAGAGCGCTACCGCGAAATTGTAACCTACCAGTGGGTAGGTAGGGGGTCCCAGAGCTTCCTTGAAAGGTGGGAAGGCCCCTACCTTCGGCCTCACAGGCGGCGGCCTTGTTTCTCTAACAGCGAGAAGCCGCCCGGAACCGTAAGGCCACTGGGTAAGCGCTACTTCCTCACGTGGGGGATGCGCTACAGAGACCACATCCTACCGCAGGGAGGAGTCTAGTGGACATACCACATGGTCTCACCGATAGGGGAGAACTCATGGGAAGAAAGTGCGGCTGAAGAGTAAACCGCGAGGTGGAGGTCCACCTGGGGAGATCATGGGTTACCAAGGTGGGAACCAGCATGAGGATACATCAGACGGAACCGCCCTACTGGGGGTTTGCAACGTCTGGTAGCAGTAGGTCCGGTTAGAGCTATGATGCAAATAACTCCGGGAACCCGGCCTAAGGGGCAGGGCTGCTCTGCCCAGCCCGCCCCAGAAGGTGCTTGCTTAGTGATGGATGGAGTGCCTGTTCTTCGCCCAGTGGGGAAAGAAGGGAGGCTGGATCGGTATACTGACCCACTCGAGAGAGGGGGAAAATAACCAATATAGGCGTACACCCTACCAGTTGCCGGTCCTACATGTTGCCATGCAGGCTGACACCGGCTCTACGTGGAGGTTGTAGAACCTCGCGAAGGTGTTGGGTGTAGCACCATAGGACACATGTACGATTAATCCGCCAACTACCCTTATATTTCTTAAAATTAAGGTAATGCCCAAATACAACATGTGCTCCGAAAAGTAATCGAACCATTTACAGAAAAAAATGTTCTGTACAATAAAACATGGCAACAACTTTAAGCTTCAGTAAGTTGATACAGTCATGCACAAATTCAATATTTCAATACTTTTCAATATTTCATTTGCATGCGGAGTCCGGCATGCAAATTTCATTCGCCAATTTTCATTGGCCTTTTCTAAGTAGTCGGAAGCGATTGGTTCTCAGGGATGAACCCCATCTGTCGGTTCGACACAACGTCTCGTTCCCTCCATCAGGGAACCGAGGGTTACAAACGTAACAGAGATGTTTCCTATACACTGTAAAGTTTTCACTCTGTTCGCCCCTCATCAACACATTATAGCCTACAATTGTTTACCTCTGAATAAAGCACATCACATCAATAAAGGCATACTTTAGAAAATGATCCTGAGGCTATTTTCATTTTGATTTAAACATTTTTTTTCCGTATGTGGCATTAGATAAACTCAAAGTCTTGCACAGAATTGATGTACAGCATTCGTATAAACTGCTTATAAGAGTGAATGACAAAAAAAATCCTTATTGATAAATAATGACACAGCAGCTGATTGTGACATTTATTAAAGATTGGGTATCATGCTATGTCATGCATTCTGACTATGTCATACCCATCTGATGAACCCATCCTCACTGAATCCATCTTCGTTAACACCATCTGTTGGACCTTCAGTGAAGCCGTTACCTCGAGACATGTCCAGCTGCGGAATCGCAGCAACATTTTCAGAACCACGGCTACAGAACGGAAGTGATGGCGGAGTTATTGACGAGATTGGCGGAGAAAATGGTGAGTTTTGTGCAATGTCTTTTGAATTTTGTATTAAATAAGGATCGTATGTGACGTTATTTGTTAAATATTGAATTTGTGCATGACTGTATCAACTTACTGAAGCTTAAAGTTGCCATGTTTTATTGTACAGAACATTTTTTTCTGTAAAAGGTTCGATTACTTTTCGGAGCACATGTTGTATTTCGGCATTACCTTAATTTTAAGAAATATAAGGGTAGTTGGCGGATTAATCGTACATGTGTCCTATGGTGTGACAAAGCAAAATTTAGAAAAGATGTTAACATTGCATTGTTTTAATAATGGCTTTATTTATTGTATATAAAAGCATATGGCAGATTTATCTTTATAGTTACTCATAGTTATTTTAAAAATGTCCAAAAGTTTGGACAACTTATTAATTTATAACCTCATGCTATCCTATTTAGGATATACCTCAACAGTTTGGTGGAGTGGACTGTGGAGTTTTCATGTTGATGGTGAGACGAATTATGAGTTTGTAACTATGTGTTATGAGTTATGAGTTTTGTATGATAATTGAGTACTTAGAAACAATGATTTTATTTAATAAGAGATTTTTTTCAGTATGCTTTGCATCTCATCTTGGGAGCGCCCTTTGATTTTACATCTGTAAGTAATTACCAATTTAAGTAATTGATATGTATGATTTTGTAGCATGATATTTCAAAATTTCTCTATTTTTATTTTCAAGTGTGACTTTCCAAACATACGGAGATGGTGGACTCTTATTCTTCTGGAAAACTTTGGGGTTTTCTCAGAAAGGTACGTAATGGACATCTATTGCATTTGCAATACTAACCAATTAACCAATTCTAAATTAACAAAGAAATGTATAGTACAGATCTTCAAGAGGCCCTTACAAGTGAGGAACAAGCTACACTTAGCAGCGGTGAAGTATGTCTTAAATTTAAATGTATCACTATATATATATATATATATATATATATACTGTATATATACTGTATATATAATGTATAATATTGATATCTTTGCAAACATTGCATTTATAAAAAAATATTAAAGCAAGATTTCTTTTACTAATATGATGTAAAGGAGCTCCTAGTCATCTGACACATGACAGAAGCTGTGAAATGGCTCCATTTAAATAGACATCTGCTCAAGGGCCTAGTGGAAGAGCCTTCTATTTTTAGGATGAATGAGGAGGACAGGAAAGAGGCCCTCAACGATCTCATGAAAGGACTTGAAGCTGCAAGGGAGACCTTTACATTTCATTTTATGTTCGGGCACGACATGGAGTTTTTTTTAACGGAATGTCATGACAAACTGGGCCTAAGAGTTTAATTTTAGAGTAATTTTTATAATTTGTTTTACAGTATGTAATGTTTGATTTAAATGATGTTTCGTTTAAAATAATGCTGCAGTTTTTTTAACCATAAAACTAATACAATCATACAAAATGCCCTCAAGTTTGAAACATTATTTCTAACACCATCAACAGGAACACAATAAGCTAATACAATGAAACACATTCGTTATACAATAATTCTAAACAAGATTGATGTTTTAAATGGCTTTTTGTACCATACCTTAATGTATTATTATAACTCACACATGTAAGACCTGAAAATAAGCCTTATTTAAGAATATGACGTTTTCGTGTGTAACAATAGCAAATCACACTCCAAGGTGTGACTCTAGGTGGCGCGACTTCGTCTAAGAACGAAAGCTCCGCCCCCTCATTCTGTGACCGCTGTTCAGAAACTGCAGCTGCGGTTCCATAGCTGGATACTATTGGTTACCTCTGCCAATGCCCCCAACAACTGTCCACCAGGGTGTCTTCCGGACCACATGTATGTACCACGCACGGAACGTACTAATATCATCAACTCTGTTCACAGAACACTGGGCACTGGCCATCCGGGGACCAATGGAACTCTCTCGCTTCTCACATAGAGCTTCTGGTGGTCTGGAATGGCAGCGGATGTGAAACGGTTCATCAAAGCCTTTAGAGCATGTGCCACCTCCAGGAGCTTCAGGCACCTCCCCGAAGGAAAGCTCCATCCTCTCCCTTCATCACCGACTTACCTTCATCCTATGGTAACACATGTATTTTTGTAATCCTAGATAATTTTCAACCCCAAAGTCATGCCGCTTAATCCCTTTTAAAGGTTTTCCCACAGCAATGGAAAGTGCAGAACTGCTGCTTCAACATGTATTTCGGTACTACGGTCTACGGACCCCAGTTCATTTCACGGGTATGGCGTGCATTTTTTACTCTTCTGGGGGTGACTGTGAGTTAGTCCTCAGGATACCACCTGCAGTCGAATGAGCAGGCAGAAAGGGAAATCCAGGAGATCGGGAGAATCCTCCAGATGTTCTGCCATGATCACCAGGAGTCCTGGAGACAGTTCATGTGCTGAGCCGAGTATGCCCAAAACTCCCATCATCAACTCCATTCCATTGCACACTCTGGTATTAGCCACCCCTGTTTCCCTGGTCAGGGGAACCATCTGAGGTACCTGCCATCAACCACTGGTTCCGGGAGAGTGAAAGAGGCTTGGACAACACTCACCATCACCTTCAGAGAGCCATCCGACGCCAAAAGATCCAGGCCCACGCTATACGGAAGGATACCCCGCAGTATCGACCTGGAAAGAGGGTGTGGCTCACCACGAAGGACATCTGGCTAAAACTCCCCTTTCGCAAGTTAAGTCCCAGATTAATTGGCCCCTTCCCCATAACCCGGAAATAAATTCAGTCACATACCTCCTCAAGCTCTCCCCTTCCTACCGTATTCATCCAGCATTCCACGTATCATTATTGAAAACCTACCACTCACCCCTTCTCATCTTTCCAACGAGCCTGGTCAGCCTGAACTCCCCCTCAGCTGGACTTGTAGGATGGAACTATCTACTCTGTTAAGGAGATCCTGGACTCCGTGGTGGCAGATTGGAGTACCTGGTCGTCTGGGAGGGCTACGGACCAGAGGAACGGTCCTGGGTCCCAAGGGATGACATTCTGGACCCTGCTCTCCTGACCACCTTCCACCACGAGCATCCCAGTTTACCCGCAGCCCTAAGGAGCGGGCCATGGAGGGGGAGTACTGTGACGGAGACGCCAGGCTGTCTCATCACACCTCCACCACACATCTGTCTCTCATCACTCCACTCATTAGCACCAACATAAAGACACTGCACGAGCACTCAGTCATCGTCTGGTCTTGCTTGCGTATACAAACTCAATCCTTTTAAACTCACCTTCTTACTTGCCTAGATCATCCGTCGTCGAAAGTCTTCAGCCTGATCGTCTTCTTCATCTGTCTTCTGTGTGGTCTTCAGTGTATTCGTCTGAGTATTTGACTGACCCAGCCATCCTCACCACAAGCCACCCTAATCACCATATTCACCCCTGTATTCACCAGCCCTCACAATCTCCTGCAATCATCAAGGACAGTATTAACCATCAGCCTCATCTTTTATTCATATACAGTATCTCACAGAAGTGAGTACACCCCTCACATTATGTAAATATTTTATTATACCTTTCATGTGACAACACTGAAGAAATGAAACTTTGCTACAATGTAAAGTAGTGAGTGTACAGCTTGTATAACAGTGTAAATTTGTTGTCCCCTCAAAATAACTCAACACACAGCCATTAATGTCTAAACCACTGGCAACAAAAGTGAGTACACCCCTAAGTGAAAATGTCCAAATTGGGCCCATTTAGCCATTTTCCCTCCCTGGTGTCATGTGATTTGTTAGTGTTACAAGGGAGCGGGTGTGTTAAATTTGGTGTTATCGCTCTCACTTTCTCATACAGGTCACTGGAAGTTCAACATGGCACCTCATGGCAAAGAAATCTCTGAGGATCTGAAAAAAATAATTGTTGCTCTACACAAAGATGGCCTAGGCCAGGAGTCTTCAACTAAAATTGCTTGAGGTCCAGTAAACGAACCCTCCTTACCAGCCGAAGTCCAGACAATTAAATTCCTAAAAACATGAATTGATGGTTTTTAGCAGACCAAAGAAATAAACATGTCTTTCCCTTTCTGTCGGTCTCTCGGCGTTGTGTCGAACCGACAGATGGTGTTCGCGAATGAAATTTGCATGCCGGACTCCGCCCCCGGATATCCGGGTATAAAAGGAAGACGGCGTGCTCATTCATTTACCTTTTGTTCTTCGGAGCCTTCACACATGATCGACTTCAAACTCTACGCCGAATTACTGCTGGAATCTTATGACGTGGTGCAGCGGACTGTCCCTTCCTGCGGCGACTTCCCCTGGGCGTCTCGGCAGTGCCAGAAGTGTTCGAGTTTTCTCTCTAAAAGAGCAAATTTCTCCAGCGTGGCATGTCGCGCTGTTGTCATGGGGGGACGGACACGATGTCTGCTTCCAGCACGCTGGGGCAGACGTTGTGGATACGTCCTGCCCGCACTGCGGGCAGTTGACGTTTCAGATGTTGCGTTCACAGGTGGCTGTGTGGGAAATATGAGGATTACTGTGAGCGTTAATCCGTCAGCCACTGGCTCGCGGACCGTTCGCACCTCGTCTCGCTCATCTGACCGTTCCCCAGGAGACGAGGTGTCCCCACCGTCTTGTCCCTCGACCACGTATTAGGAAATGGTGGGTGATGATGAGATGTCCCTTGCAGCATCGGAGGGTGACTTACTGCCATCCGACTCCGACGATTCCTCGGAGCTCCCTCCCTCGGGGGTCGAGCCCAGGAAGAAGCGGACGTCGAAATGTCAGCCATGCTTTCCCGGGCCGCCGTGAGCGTTGGGTTGCAGTGCCCGCACTGGCTCTTGCGGCTGGATACATGGTGCCTCGGGTTTGAGCCCCCAGTGCCGTGTTTACCGGAAGTGCTGAAGAACTTAGTAAGACCTGGAACGCCCCCTTTTTTGGCGCGTCCACGTCAAACTAGTTCTGTCGCCCTCTCTTCCCTCAATGGTGAGGCAGCTAGAGGATACGTCGATGTCCCACAGGTGGAGTGTGCTGTCACGGTGCACATCATCTTCGTCTCGAGGCGTTCGTCACTTCCTGTTTGCTGAGAGCGCGTGGTTTGAGTCGGAGCTCTTTCAAACTTATTCTTAATACATCGTTTATTCTTGTTATATCTTAAGACTTGTGTTTTAAATTGTTATTCTCAGAGGGTAAAACATATCCTTAAATATATCCCATACCAAAAATCGTACTTAAACGCACAGATAATTTATTTTTATCGGATCACTTGCTATTAGCCTCAGGCTGTTAGCATTCCCAGCCTGCCTGCTTACTGCTTAACACACTGTTCTCATTATTACATCACTAATGGCTAATGTTTCAGATGTGTTTGTACCTCTGTGTGCAGATGAGGAAACGATCGCACTTCAGTCGGAACTGGAGGCTGTGGAGAAGCAGATCCAGGATCTACTAGAGAAGCAGACACGGCTGCGAGAACGAAAAACGGCACTGGAAACATCCAGAGCTGACGCTCGCAAATCCGCGGTAAATTTTCATCGCGATTTTAATACTCCTTCCACTTCTACTCCGCGTGTTTCTCTGCACAGAGCCCAGGCTTCGAGAACACAGTCAGCCCAAATGAACTTCACTCCTGCACCGGCACAACCACGGCGAAAGGCGCGAGCTAGGACTGGAGCGATGACCCAACCGCCGCCACCGGTCTTCGAGATCCCGACCAGGAACCGCTTTGCCGCCCTCTGCGAGACGGAATGCAACGCTGTGGTCATCGGAGACTCAATCGTCCGGAACGTACGCGCTTCCTCCACTAAAGGTAAGGTGCGCACTCATTGTTTTCCTGGTGCCCATGTTCTTGATGTCTCTGCGCAGGTGCCTGCGATCCTGAAGGACGATGCTAAAGTTGGAGCTGTCGTGCTGCACGCGGGGGTGAATGACGTCAGGATGAGGCAGTCGGAGATCCTGAAGAGGGACTTCAGGAGTCTGATAGAGACGGTACGCAACGCATCGCCCACGGCGAAGGATCATCGTATCAGGGCCGCTTCTTACCTACCGACGAGGGAATGAAAAGTTCAGTAGACTATTTGCTCTAAATAAATGGTTGATGTCATGGTGTATTGAACAGAAGCTGCTCTTTGTTGATAATTTTGATATGTTCTGGGAGCGACCTAGGCTCTTCCGCCCTGACGGCCTGCACCCCAGCAGCATCGGAGCGGTTCTTCTGTCTGACAACATCTCAAAGACGCTACGCACCGCTTGACTACGTCTCCCAGCGGTAAGTCAAAACTTCAACCATAGTCTGTGTTCCTCCCACTCATCTGTTAGAAATGTTACTGCTTCCAAATGCATAGAGACTGTGTCTGTCCCCCGAATAATACTACAAAATAACAAAATAGCCAAATCTCAGCGAAAAAATCTAATCGTGATTAAACCTGAGGACAATGTAATAAACGACCAAAACAAACTCATAAAGTTCGGCCTACTTAATATTAGATCACTAAATTCAAAAGCAGTTATTGTAAATGAAATGATCACAGACAACAGTTTTGATATACTTTGCCTTACCGAAACCTGGCTTAAACCAAATGATTATTACGGTCTAAATGAGTGTACACCACCAAGCTACTGTTATATGCATGAGCCACGTCCGGTTGGTCGAGGTGGCGGTGTCGCAACAATCTTTAGAGACTTTCTTACTGTAACTCAGAGAACGGAGCATAAATTTAAATCATTTGAAGTGCTTGCGTTGAACATAATTGTTCCAATTGACAGTAAAAAACCATTGCTTTCTTGTACGTTGGCTACAGTGTATAGACCCCCTGGTCCCTACACTGATTTTCTGAAAGAGTTTGCGGACTTCCTATCGGACCTATTGGTTAACGTTGATAAAGTACTAATTGTCGGAGACTTTAATATCCACGTAGATAGTGCTAACGATGCATTAGCAGTGGCGTTTACAGAGCTATTACACTCTTTTGGAGTAACACAACACATCAATGGACCCACTCATCGATTTAATCATACACTAGACTTGATTATATCTCACGGAGCCGATCTAACCAATATAGATATTATACCTCAAAGCGACGATGTCACTGATCACTATCTTATAACATGTACACTGCGCACTGCAGAAATCAGCCGTTTAACTCGTTATCGACAGGGTAGAACAATTACCTCGACTACTAAAGATAGTTTCACAAAGAGCTTGCCAGATCTGACTCCTTTAATAACCATACCAATAAATATAGAATCGCTCGATGACATGACCAGCAAATTGGGCACTATTTTCTCTAATACATTAGAAGCTGTCGCACCTATGAAGTCAAAAAAGATTAATGAGAAAAACGCAGCACCATGGTACAATAGCACCACTCGCGCCCTTAAAAGAGAAACACGTAAACTGGAGCGCAAATGGAAACAAACCCAATTAGAGGTCTTTAAAATTGCGTGGAAAGAGAGTGCAAACTGTTATAAAAAGGCACTAAAAGCAGCAAAGGCTGAGCACCTCCGTAACCTCATAGAAACTAACAAAAACAATCCAAGGTTTTTATTTAGTACAGTTGCTAAACTAACAAATAAACAGACTTCACCTGACCTGGGTATTCCGCCGCACCTTGGTAGCAATGATTTCATGAATTTTTTTACAGAGAAAATCGAAAACATACGAGACAAAATAGTAAAAACTCAACCTCCAAGTCTGTCCTATAAATTAGTACCAACCATCGCCCCAAAAGAAAGGCTACAGTGTTTTTCACCTATAAAACAGGAAGATTTAATTAAACTTATTGCAACATCTAAACCTACAACTTGCTTATTAGACCCCATACCAACTAAATTATTAAAAGAGTTATTACCCGTTGCAATTGAGCCCATTTATAACATTATCAACTCGTCAATTAATCTAGGCCATGTCCCAGGACCCTTTAAACTGGCCGTCATTAAGCCTCTTATCAAGAAACCAAACTTAGACCCCAATGAACTAGGAAACTATAGACCGATTTCAAATCTCCCTTACCTGTCTAAAATACTAGAAAAAGTAGTGTCCACTCAGTTGTGCTCTTTCTTACAAAATAATGACATACACGAAAAATTCCAGTCAGGCTTTAGACCGCATCATAGTACTGAAACTGCGCTCGTTAAAATTACAAACGACCTGCTTATAGCATCAGATAAAGGTAACATCTCACTCCTAGTCCTGCTCGACCTTAGTGCTGCGTTCGATACTGTAGACCATAAAATACTTCTAGATCGCTTACACAATTATACCGGTATTCAGGGACAGGCACTACAATGGTTCAGATCTTACTTATCAGACAGACATCAATTTGTCCATTTAAATGGGGAATCATCAAATCTAACGCAAGTAAATTATGGATTACCTCAGGGATCGGTTTTAGGACCCTTGCTATTCTCCATATACATGCTGCCCCTTGGAAACATTATTAGAAAACATGGAATTAGCTTCCACTGTTATGCAGATGATACTCAGCTATATATCTCATCAAGACCAGATGATTCCTTCCAACTATCCAAATTGGCAGAGTGCATCGACGATATAAAGCATTGGATGACTTGTAATTTCCTTCTTTTAAATTCTAATAAAACAGAAATATTACTTATCGGACCAAAGACACGTGAGCAGAATATTTCGGATTATGACCTGCAAATTGAAGGCTGCACTGTTACTCCAACAAATACAGTTAAAGACCTTGGCGTTATATTAGACAGCAACCTGTCATTTAAAAATCACATCTCAAATGTCACAAAAACAGCCTTCTTCCACCTTAGAAATGTTGCCAAATTGCGAAATATTTTATGTGTGGCTGACGCAGAGAAGCTTATTCATGCATTTGTGACCTCAAGACTTGACTACTGTAATGCACTGCTTAGTGGTTGTCCTGCAGCATCAATAAACAAACTACAGTTAGTTCAGAATGCAGCTGCCAGAGTTCTAACCAGGTCCAGAAAATACGATCACATAACCCCAATGTTATCAACCCTTCACTGGTTACCCATTAAGTATCGTATTGACTTTAAAGTTCTTTTAATTACTTATAAAGCCTTAAATGGTTTAGCCCCTACCTACATAACAGAGCTTCTACCACACTACAACCCATCACGCTCTCTAAGATCTCAAAACTCCAGACTTTTGATAACACCTAGAATAACTAAATCCACCAAAGGGGGTAGAGCTTTCTCATACGTAGCACCTAAACTCTGGAATAGCCTCCCCGATACTATTCGAGGGTCAGACACACTCTCCCAATTTAAATCTAGATTAAAGACACATCTTTTCAGCCAAGCATTCACTAATACATAGCTAATGAACAGCAGCTACGCTAATTATTCTCTTTCTGTTTCTGCCCTCGCCTCGGGATGCCCATCCCGAGGTAGGGAGAGATTCCGCCAGGCCCAGATGAACGTCATATGCCCATCCACAACTAGAGATTACGCCAGCTACATCGGAAAATCCCGTGCCATCCTCCTGCGAGAGCCTGCGGACTGACTGACCATCCAGCTCCATCCAAGGCAATTCCATCACCACCCAAGAAAAAGGCGACCATCTGGCCGGCCCAGCTCAGACAATTCCATCCCCAACCGAGAGCAAAGACGGACTACCTGTCACATAAATGCTAAATTTACAATACTTGGTATTTAATGCTAAACTTACATCACACGACAGCAGTTTGAAGTTATGGCTGCACTCAGTGACTTTGATTGGAGGTAGCTGGGTGGGTGTTGTAGGGAGTGGGGGGGCTTGTTGGTTGTGGTTCGGGGCGTTTCATTTGTTGGGACTGTGTGGGTCTGGTCTGGTTGGTCTTGTTTTGTGGTCGATGTCGGACAACAGAGAAATAAAGTTAATTATGCCATTACTACTTTTCCCTGGTTGTCCCTCTGTTGTCTGTTGTTGATCACGGAATGGGACCGGGTTGGACCTGCACGGTTTCGGCGGGTGGGGCTTCCTGGGTCGCGGCTCGTGGGCTCTCCCTGTTCTTCGTGGACGTTGCTCGGTGGCTTTGGTCGGGGTCACTGAGTGCAGCTATGACACGTCAGAGGAGATATGGCCCTCCCGGCTGAGCCTGGTTTCTCCCGAGGTTTTTTTTTCTCCATTATTCAGCATTGGAGTTTGGGTTCCTCGCCACAGCAGAGCAGTGCAGTGTTGGCTTGCTCACCGGGAGACTGCATTTATTTATTTATTAGATATTGTTTATTATAATGATCTTGTTTGGTCTATAAACACCATGCACTGTGCTGTGTTTTACCTTTCTGTGTTTTTCTTATTTGCTCCTGTAAAGCTGCTTTGGAACAATGCACATTGTGAAAAGCGCTATATAAATAATATTGAATTGAATTGAATTGAACTTGTGCCTGCAGATGGCAGGCAACTGGGGGACTCGACCTAGACTCCCGTCCAAAGCATGTAGGTTTTTGGCATCTCTGGTGTCGAGAGCTTACATTGCTGCAGGCCATGCTGCCTCCTCTCTCCATGCTATGGCCACCCTGCAGGTCCATCAGGCCAAGGCGCTGAGAGAGCTCCACGAGGGTAAGACCGACCCAGCGCTTATGCAGGAACTCCGTGCTGCCACCGACCTCGCTCTACGGGTGACCAAGGTGACCGCGCGGGCCCTGGGTCAGGCGATGTCCACACTTGTGGTCCAGGAGAGACACCTCTGGCCGAACCTTGCACAGATGAGTGATGCCGAGAAGGTCCGCTTTCTCGAAGCACCCATCTTGCAAGGGGGGGCTGTTCGGTGATACTGTCAAGCAGCAATTCTAGACAGAAAAGAAGCAGACAGAGGCTATCAAGCATATCCTCCCCTCCGCTACTCGGCCGCCCTCCAGCCGTCGAGTCCTGTGCACCGTCTGTTTCCCAGCAGCCCTTGTCCTCTTCAATGCCCTCCGGCTCCGCCCCCCCCCCACTCAGGCGGCCCCCCGAAAGAAAACGAGACCACCACCGCGTCAGCAGCCGCGGCGAAAGTAGAAGCGGCCATCATGGGAAGACCCCAGGGAGATCGAGAATACCATCGGGCCCGACCCCAGCCATTCCATCGCTGGGTGGTCAATCCGGGACGGTTCCTGCCCCATCCCAACAGCCCACTTTCTCAAAAAGAGTTTCCTCTCTATCTGGGTGTTTATCACAGCCGCTCTCACCCTCTACATGATGGTGTTCGGCAACTCGATGTTGCGTCACGGCGAGACCCAATGTCGAGGATAAGCAGCAGCCAAAGCACACTCAATCGACGGTGCGTTGTGCTACATCATCATCTGGGTATTATCACAGCCGCTCTCACCCTCTACACGACGGTGTTCGTCAACTCAACGTTAAGGCAAGACCCAATGTTGAGGATAATCATCAGCCTATGCACTCTCAATCGATGGTGCGTTGTGCTACATCATCGCCAGGCAGGTAAAACAGCAGAGTCAATCTCCTCTCCGGGGGCCCCCCCACGGCGAGGGATCCACACTGCCAGCCATCGAACCACCCCCCGGGAGGTCGATGAAGCAGAACGTACCCCTAGCCTCCCTGTCTCGGTCCCTGGGAGCCTGACAAGAGCTTCCCAAACCATCACGATGACTACGTGATACGATCCGTCTCGGCTACGCGGTCCAACTCCCCAGACGCCCACCCAAGTTTCGGGCATCCTCCAAACCTCAGGCAGAGGCAAGGATGCTCTCGTGCTTCGGGCCGAGGTCGCCACCCCTCTGGTGAGGAAGCGATCGTCCTCGGCCCTCTAGCCGACATGTTCAATGGGTTTTACAGCCCATACTTCATCGTCCCCAAAAAGGGGGTTGCTAGATCTGCGTACCCTGAACAGGCAACTACTCAAGCTGCCGTTCAGGATGCTCACACAGAAGCGCATCCTGGCATCTATCAGATGTCAAGATTGGTTCATGGCAATCGACCTGAAAGACGCTTACTTCCATGTCTCGATTCTCCCTCGTCATCGCCCGTTCCTACGGTTCGCTTTTGAGGGTCAGGCATATTAGTACAGAGTCCTCCCTTTCGGTCTGTCCCTGTCCCAACGAGTCTTCACGAAGATCGTGGAAGCCGCCCTCACTTCCCCTCAGGGAGAGAGGTGTGCGGGTACTAAACTATCTCACGACTGGCTCATTTGACACACTCGCGAGATCTGTTGTGTACACACAGGGACCTAGTGCTTCGGCACCTAGATCGATTGGGACCACAGGTCAACCGAGAAAAGAGCAAGCTCTCCCCTGTGCGGAGCATCCTCTTTCTTGGTATGGAACTCAACTCTGTCTCCATTACAGCGTGACTGACTACAGAGCACGCTCAGTCAGTGTTGAACTGCCTGGAATATTTCAAGCAGTCAGCGCTCCCCATGAAACAATTTCAGAGGCTCCTGGGCACATGGCATCCTCTGCAGTGGTGATACCCCTCGGGTTGATGCACATGAGACCGCTCCAACACTGGCTACAGAGTCGAGTTCCCTAGAGAGCGTGGCACACTGGCAGCAGGCGGATGGTGATTATGCCTCTCTGCTGACGCACCCTAACCCCTTGGTCTTCAATGACCTTTCTACGCGGGGGTCCCTCTCAGGCAGGTCACGAGGCATGTCGTGGTGACGACAGCCGCCTCCCTGCAGGGTTGGGGTGCCGTGTGCAACGGGCACGCAGTGTCGGGGCGATGGACGGGCCCCCGCCTGCGCAGGCATATCAACTGCCTAGAGTTGTTGGATGTGCTACCCGCACTGAACGCGCTACAACCTCTCGTGCAGGACAAGCACGTGCTGGTCCGGTCGGACAGCACAACTTCCATAGCGTATTCAACCGCCAGGGTGGCGTTCGCTCGCGGCAGCTAACACGACTCGCCCGACGCCTCCTCCTGTGGAGTCCGCAGGTGAGCAGATCCCTGCGAGCCACACATATCCCAGGCGACCTGAACCAGACAGCCGATGCGCTCTCTTGTCAGTTGACGCTTCGCGGAGAGTGGCGACTCCACCCCCACACAGTCCAGCTCATTGGGTACAGTTCGGGCGGGATCAGGTAGACCTGTTCGCCTCCCTGGACACCACCCATTGCCCGCTAGGGTACTCCCATCTGAGGCCCCCCTCGGCACGCATGCTCTAGCGCACAGCTGGCCGTGGGGCAAGCGGTAGTACGCCTTCCCCCCAGTGAGCCTCATTGCACAGACCCTATGCAAGTTCAGGGAAGAGGAGCATCAAGTGTACTAGTTGCGCCATACTGGCCCAACCGGACTTGGTTCTCGGAGCTAATGCTCTTGACGACAGCTCCCCCATAGCCGATTCCCCTGACGAAGGACCTGCTTTCCCAGGGGAAGGGCATGTTATGGCATACCAGGCCAGACCTCTGGAATCTCCATGTCTGGCCCCTGGACGAGATCCTGAGTGGCCTACCCCCTGCGGCCGTTAAGACCATCACTCAGGCTAGGGCCCTGGCCACTAGGCGGATATACGCTTGTAAGTGGTGCCTCTTCTCATCCTGGTGCTCTTCTCGAAGAGAAGACCCGCAGAGTTGCTCGATTGGGAATGTGCTGTCCTTCCAGAGACTCGAGAGTAATCTCTCCCCTTCCACACTGAATGTGTATGTAGCCACTATTGCCGCTCATCACGACCCAGTTGCTGGTAAGTCTCTAAGACAGCACAACCTGATCATTTGGTTCCTAAGGGGCGCGGGAAGGCTACCGCCTCACTGCGCTCTGTACCCTCTTGCGACCTTGATGCGGTCCTGGAGCCCCTCGGAGATGTCGCTCTTTCTCACCTCACGATGAAGACGGCTCTCCGGATGGCGCTCAAGAGGGTAGTGGACCTACAAGCATTCTCTGTGTCCACAGATTGCCTAGAACTCGGGCCCGGTGATTCTCGCGCTATCCTGAGACCCCGGCCCGGCTACGTGCCCAAAGTTCCCACCACTCCCCCGAGACACCAGGTGGTGAACTTACAGGCGCCCCCCAGCGGGGAGGAAGATCCAACCCCATCCGTGTTGTGTCCAGTACACGCATTGCGCCTCTGCTTGGACCGCACGCAGAGCCACAGGAGCTCTGAGCAGCTCTTTGTCTGTTTTGGAGATCAGCAGGGAGGACTGTCTCAAACAGAGATTGGCGCACTGGGTCATGGACGCCGTCACTACGGTGTGCCTGTCCAAAGATCACCCGCGCCCACTGGGTGAGAGCTCTCTCCATACGGAGTACAGCCTCCTCGTGGGCACTGGCTCGAGGCGCCTCTCTGGCAGACATCTGCAGAGCTGCAGGTTGGGCTACACCCATCACCTTCGCGAGGTCCTACAGCCTCCACGTAAAACCGGTATCAGCTCGAGTCTTGCATCAGGCAGGCAGGCATCAGGCAAGACTGGCTGCTGGTAGGGTGTACTCAACTCAACTCAACTTTATTTATATAGCGCTTTTACAATTTTCATTGTTACAAAGCAGCTGTACATGAGACATATTGACTATAAGCAAAATAATTAAAGTTGTACCTGCAGAAACAAGAAAAGGTTGAAAACACAGAAGACAGACATACCCACATACAAAACACTCCACACACACAATATGCACACGTACTATCACACATAGACATAGAGACACACACACGGATATATTTTTTATAATATTTTTTAAGATATTTTTTATATCTAAAAAAATGAATATCATGAAAAAGGTCAAATTTTTTGTCACTCATTCAGAAAGTGAAACCCATATACAGTATTATATAGATTCATTACACAGAGTGAAATATTTCAAGCCTTTATTTCTTGAAATTTTGATGATTCTGGCTTACAGATAACGCAAACCCAAAATTCTGTGTCTCGGAAAATTTGATTATTACATAAGATCAATAAAACAAAGTATATTTTAAACAGAAATGTCAGGCTTCTGAAAAGTAGGTTCATTTCTATGCACTCAATATTTGGTTGGGCCTCCTTTTGCATTAATTACTACATCAATGTGGCGTGATGTGGCATGAAATCAGCATCTCCATGAAGCTTGTCAGCAGAAGGAAGCATGAAGTGCTCAAACATTTCCTGCGAGATGGCTGCGTTGACTGTGGACTTCAGAAAACACAGTGGACCAAAGTCTTCTTATCAGATGAAAGTAAATGTTGCATTTCATTTGGAAATCAAGGTCCTAGTGTCTGGAGGAAGAGTGGAGAGGCACAGAATCCTTGTTGCTTGAAGTCCAGTGTGAAGTTTCCACAGTCAGTGATGATTTGGGCTGCCATGTCATCTGCTGGTGTTGGTCCACTGTGTTTTCTGAAGTCCACAGTCAATGCAGCCATACAGTGGCAAGAAAAAGGAATTTTAGCCCATTCTTCCTGGCAGAACTGCTTTAGCTCTGTCATATTCTTTGGACGTCTCATGTGTATGGCCCTCTTCAAGTCAATCCATAGCATCTGGGTTGAGGTCTGGGCTCGGACTTGGCCACTCCAAAAGGCGGATTTTGTTTTTCTGAAGCCATTCTGTTGTGGACTTGCTCCGGTGTTTTGGGTCGTTGTCCTGTTGCATCACCCACCTTCTACACAGTTGCAGCTGACGTACAGACATTCTCACATTATCCTGAAGAATTGTCTGATATACTTGGGAATTCATCTTCCCCTCAATGATTCCAAGCTGGCCAGGCCCTGATGCAGCAAAGCAGGCCAAAATCATGATGTTTCCTCCACCATACTTTACAGTTGGGATGATGTTTTCATCATGATATGCCGTGCCCTTTCTACGCCAGATGTAGTGCTGTGTGTTTTTTCCAAATTGTTCAATCTTAGCTTTATCAGTCCACAAAACATTTTGCCAATACTGCTTTGGAGTGTCAATGTGCTCTTTTGCAAACTTCAGCCGTGCAGCAATGTTCTTTTTAGTAAGTAGTGGCTTCCTTCGTGGTGTCCTGCAGTGGATACCCTGCTTGTTCAGTGTTTTACGTATTATAGACTCATGAACAGAGATGTTAGCAAGTTCCAATGATGCCTTACAATCTTTGGCTGTCATTCGGGGTTGTTTCTTAACCTCATTGATGAATCTTCGTTGTGCTCTTGGTGTCATTTTGACTGGCGCCCAGTTCTTGGTAGAGTAGCAACAGTCCCAAAGTGTCTCCATTTGTAGATTTTTTGCCTAACTGTAGACTGGTGAATTTCTGAAGTCTTTGAAATAACTTTGTAACCCTTGCCAGCTTTATGTAAATCAACAATTCTTGATCGTAGATCTTCTGAAAGCTCTTTTTGGCGAGGCATGGCTCACATAAGTGTGTTCTTCTTGTGCAGAGCAAACTCCAAAAGTTTGAGGGGTTTTTATCAGTCAAATTAGCTATAGTCCACACCTCCAAACTTATTATCTTAATGAGACTCCAGGTGTGCTAAAACTCCAATTCGCTTTTTTGAGGTCATTAACTCAAGGGTTCACATACTTTTTCCACAAGCACTACAAGTTTTTTTGGTTGTTCTCAACAAAGACATGAAAGATCAAAAAAATGTTGTGTTATTATTTTAGACACATTTTATTTGTCAATACCCTTGACTTAGATGAAGATCAGATCACATTTTATGACAAATTTATTCTGAAAACCTACTTCACATACTTTTTCTTGCCACTGTATACTAGGAAATTTTAGAGCACTTCATGCTTTCTTCTGCTGACAAGCTTTATGGAGATGCTGATTTCATTTTCCAGCAGGACTTGGCACCTGCCCACACTGCCAAAGGTACCAAAAGCTGGTTCAATGACCATGGTGGTACTGTGCTTGATTGGCCAGCAAACCCGCCTGACCTGAAACCCAACCAAATATTGAGTGCATAGAAATGAACATACTTTTCAGAAGCCTGACATTTCTGTTTAAAATATCCTTTTTTTAATTGATCTTATGTAATATTCTAATTTTCTGAGACACTGAAATTAGCTTTTTCATTATCTGTAATAAAGGCTTGACATATTTCACTCTGTGTAATGAATCTATATAATATATGGGTTTTACTTTCTGAAATGAGTGACAAAAAATATTGACCTTATTCACGATATTCAATTTTTTTGAGATGTACCTGTAGTAAGCGAGAATCCGTATGAGTCACGAATAGTACGTCCGAAACCTCAGTATGCAAAAACAGTAGGTGAGAAATCCGGATAATCTACTGGTTCGGCTGAGATTTGTGAGTGTGCATTGGATGAACACTACTCTATCCCATGATGCCACAGGAGCTGAGCAACAGTAAAATTTCAAAAGTAAATCAAATAAACAGAGTTTTAATTTTAAAGCGGGTGTCCATTTTTAAATTTAAGTACTAATAAATGCATTTTTCATAACTAAATTGTTTTTATAGACACCAATGTACAGGTTGTTGTTAATACGTCGTAGGTCAGCAG
The DNA here is from genome assembly GCF_024868665.1 of Triplophysa rosa. NCBI lineage: Eukaryota > Metazoa > Chordata > Actinopteri > Cypriniformes > Nemacheilidae > Triplophysa > Triplophysa rosa. Next base: position 11,483,696 of record NC_079891.1, on the reverse strand, counting down.
TTCTTAATTCTGGTCCTCGCGACCCCTCGCTCTGCATGGTTATCTTATCCCTTCAGAGGTTTGTTCAATATGACCGTAAGTGCCCTGTGGAGTTAACATCACTGGACATTCTGCCATGATTCCAGTTCGAAAGGAGCATATGTAAGATTCAAAGGGCATTCAAGTGCAGTGCAAATGTATGCAAATCTCATGATTACAGTTAAGTAACCCTTCACATTTTAGTTTTCCATGCTCTCAAACTTCAACTGATTTCCTGTGTACAGGGAGTAGAGAGCAGTGAACACTGTGTAGGGACCATGTCAATCGAAATACAGTTTGTTCATGGAGCAATCTAATCAGCTGGTGTTTTAAATGGACCAGGATTAAGAACTGCTGTCATAGGTCAAAGAACATATGGGGTCACATGACAATAAAGTATGGCGGATGCAGAATGTCCAAAATGTATTCATACTACTCCCACTCATACTATAAACATACTGTTTTAACGGTCAATAGGTAGTTATGCAAATTCAGTACATACTGTCACAATATGCGATTTCCGAAACAGCTATGGTGTCGTCAGCTGCACTACTTTGATTGCAGTAACACAGGAAAATACTGACTTTTTCTTGTGAGTGAAATGTATTTCCCACCATGAAAATTCTTTAAGTAGGGGCCAGGCAGTCAGCCAGGACTGCATGTCAAACATCGGCAGCACAATGTACTTTTAAACATCTTTCTATGGGTTGTGTACACATTGGTGTCATGGCTCTGCTTCATTTAGTCATGATTTTCTTGGTCCTGTAGCAGAGTCATGACAAAGCCTTTGGTTATGTGTGGAGAGAAACATATTATTGTCCTTTTGACAATAATATGCGTTCTCTCCAGTGTCTCGTCATTGGCCCCGCCCCTCTCGTTTTCTGTATTGTCTCCCTGCCGTGTCTTATGTTTCACACCTGCCCTCGCTCGTTATCCTTCGTTTGTCTTCCCTATAAATGCCCTCATGTTTCTTTGTCCTGTGCTCGTGGATTGTACTGTGTACGTTTGTTGTGCTCACCTGTATTGATGTCAACCATTACGTTCCATGTGCTCCATGTTCCTGTTTTCCCCTGTCTTAGTAACTGTACAGCTTAGTTTTTGTCTAGTATTGTCTAGTTTAGTGTTTAGTTAGCCTTGGTCCTGTTGTTCGTTTCATTAGTTCGTTACCTTTTCGTTTACCTCCTCGTGGGTGTTTTGTTTCTGTTTTGGTTTGAAATAAAGTCTTGTTTGTTAACCCCTTCATCACTGCCTGCCTGCATCTGGGTTCTTCCTCCACGCCCGATCCTGACAGAATCCACGAGCCATACATAGAACCCAGCGGGCAGCATGGAGTTGGACGAGGCGTACAGGAGCCGCCAGGCTCACGTCCTGTTCGGCTTCCGCCAGAGGGGGACCCCCGTGAAAGACTTCGCCATGGACTTCCTGTCCATTGTGCGCTACTCGGGGTTCACCGAGGCAGAGTTGAAAGTAATATTCAACAGCTGCCTCGATGAACCCTTCGAGCCAGCTGAGATGCGCCGGTTGAGACACCTGAGCTTCGCGGACCAGGTCGAACTCGCGATTAATCATGAGGAGCCCAGGGAAATGTCCATGGCGGAGCCTCTCATGGGGCTGGCGGCTATTCCCGAGGATAGGGTTGTGGGCATCGCCACACCGTCCTCTCCGCCGCCAGCGAGTCTCGGCGGGAAGCGGGGGAGACGTGAGTCCTGGGGATCCACGTCTGAGGAGTCCCAGCCGGAGCCAACCGCACCCTTTGCCTCTTTCCTTCAGCCGACCTCCAGGCGGGTGGTTCGGCTGAAGAGAAAGAGGCAGCGGCAGGCAGCGCGTACTTCCCTCCCTGCCGGAGCAGCAGCCGGTGCATCAGCCGATGCAGCAGCCGGCGTCCAGCCCGGTAATTCAGTCGGCATCCAGTCGGCCTCCAGCCCGGCGTCCAGTCCGGTGATCCAGCCGGCGTCCAGTCCGGTGATCCAGCCGGCGTCCAGTCCGGTGATCCAGCCGGCGTCCAGTCATGTGATCTAGCCGGCGTCCCAGCCGGTGATCCAGCCCGCGTCCAGTCCGGTATCCAGTCCGGTGATCCAGCCGGCATCCAGTCCGGTGCAGTCGGCATCCAGCCGGCGTCAAGCCCTGTCCGGCCGGCCTTCCATCCGGCGTCAAGCCCTGTCCAGCCGGCCTTCCAGCCGGCGTCAAGCCCTATCCAGCCAGCCTTCCAGCCGGCATCAAGCCCTGTCCAGCCGGCGTAAAGCCCTGTCCAGCCGGCCTTCCAGCCGGCCTTCCAGCCGGCGTCAAGCCCGGTCCAGCCGGCGTCAAGCCCTGTCCAGCCGGCCCTCCAGCCGGCCTTATATCATCTCTGCAGTCGTACGTGTTTTCAACACCTCAAAACAACACACGTAACTAGCGATGCTGGCTCCGCCTTCACGCAATGACGCTGTATCGGGGAGGGGGCGTGGCCAGCTCAAAATGCATTGTCAAGTCCACATTGAATTTTGCAACACCCGATGCGCTGTGTAATGAAAATGCAATCACAAATGTTCAATCTGTTAATGTTAATGCATTTAGGGAAAATAACATTTGAATTTTCATTTTGCTACAGTTTTGCTTGACTATCTTAAACATATATAATCAATTCGGGGAATGCATTTTCATTTTAATTTTGCAACTTTAAGAGCGTTAAAATATCCATTTAAATAACATATTAAAACTAGTGCAGGAACTGACAAATGTAATTGATATCACTGAATTTTTATTTTCATTTTGCACTTAATGTTGCACATATGCTATTTCAAATGTATATTTAAATACACAATTGCATTGTCATTTTACATACTGCATTGCCATTTTGCGTATTGCATTTCAAATTGAAAATAGCAACCAATATGCTTCCATAGTATTGCACTGGAAAGATAAAAGATCAATGTAACTTTTTCACATCTTTAACTTTTCACAGAACATTAAATGTAGAAATGAGAAAAGTGACGTTACTGCATTAGAATATTTTTCAGAGATAGTATTTTAAGTTTCAGAGACTTGTGCCAGAGTGACAAAATCACCCCCTGCATGAAATCAAAGTTGTTCTTCATTACTAGAGGGTACTCTAAATTCAGAGCATAAAAGAGCCCAAAAAGGAGGCACATGGCTTGGGGAAGATTCCATCCATTAGACTTGTACCTTCCAAAAAGATGGCAGTGGATGTGGCATCAAGGTTCAGCAAGTTAGGTATGGTTTCACAGTCCTTAGGGGTCAATGTCAATATGCCGCTTGAATTGCCTTCATCATCATAGTCCTAAAAATGACATAACAAAAATTTGGTAAAAATAATTAACATATTTTAAGACAACATATCATCACTGTCCGACAGAAACCTGGAATCTCCAAACTTGTTCATTTTCATAAATCATTAGTCATGTTTAACGTCTGCATGTGGGTTTTGAAAATATTTAACCAATATATAAATTATTTAAAATAGCTTGTGATGAAACCTCAAAACTCTGTTGGATCCCCTCTGGCCTGCCTATGGGCCTGGTGCATGTTAAGGGGTAAAATATACAAAAAGATCAGAAATTGAAGGCCAGCTATACAAATTAAATCTCTTTTGAAACTGCTAATTTGACACTTGAAAAGTGATCTAAATGTAGCATTTCTGAAAATAATTTATTAAATGTTTACATTTTGTTCTGCATGATTTCTAGTGGTTTTTAGTTCTCCATAACACATTTGACTTCCTTTTCTTTCTTTCTGTCATTTCTAACCTTCTTTTGTCTTACTTTTCTTTTACTTTCTTTCCTCCTCTTTTCTGTTCTTTATTTGAATTATTTCCCTCAATCGCATTCGCAATGGCAAAATATACTATTTAGTGATGTAAGCCGGTCAACAGCGACGTCATTTAAGTGCGTCCGTTGAACAACGACAAACAACCAACAACAGAAGTTTGGCCTGTCAGCGTTTGCTTACGTTACGGATCGTTCGTGTCCTGCTGGTTTAGATCCTGCCTAGGAGAAGGAGCTAAAGTGTTCCTCCAAACTAAAATTCCGTCCGGTTCCTACAGTGCGAACAACAAGAAGAAGGTACTTCCGCCAAATCATCCCGGAACTATGAAATCATTCTTGCAGTGTGAAAGCCCCGTAACACCAGAACAAAACAGACTAAACTACTTACAATACATGTCTTGTAAAAATCAGTGGGGTTTTCTCCAAGGAGGAGTGGAAGGCAATGAAGAACTGCTCGTCTCCCAATGATGTCAGATTTCTGAAAAATTATTTAAAAAAAAATTATTTAATAGCATACACACAACACAGAGCAAACAACACTTGCAAATGCAAAGAACTTGGGAGTCTGTGGAGCTTACATTTTTTCAATGTTGAATGTTGAAATTCTGTTGCAGAATCTTCTTAAGTTTAGAGCCAATGTCTCCCCCTTTGGCTCTGAGATGTCAACGGTCCAGTTCTTGAAATAATTCGGTTTGTATGTCTTTGCCCGATATAATAGTGAACTCTGCCAGAATAAAAAAAAAAGTGACAAACAGCAATTAAGCATTCACTTTTCACTGAAATGTAAAAGTATGAATTACCTTTTATGCTCTTTTATTTCTATAGAACAGGTTAATGATACAACATGAACCCAATACAATACAAGAATATTTACTAACCTGACTTTCCATAAAGAGTGCTGGCCACCTTTCCAATGTATCCATCACAGCAGATTCCCTCTCCATCAGTTCTTTTCTACTGTAGTGTTTCAACATCTGAGCCCTCAAAAAGCAGAATTTACACCTCCAAATTAAACATACAAAAAACAAAACAGGAAAAAATAATTACAATGAATAATTACTTATTAATGGAAAATCATAATTCGTAAATAGCATCATGTACTTAGAATAGTTTACAAACTGTACATAAAATCAAATATTCGGTGGAAATCAACGTTTGTAATTTAGTTTGTTAGTCACTGGTCTCAAATGGCGGTTAGAGAGTTACTAGACGAAAAACTGTTTGCCTCTTCATCTATCCGCGTAATCCTTTTTTACTTAACTTATTATGCTCGATACAATGACGACTAAATACACGATTAGAATGAGATTCATGAGAAGGTCACCACTATACCTAATTGTGCTGCCAGATCAAGAAGACGTGAAGTTCTTCGTCTCTGCCTCGCTGTCTTCCATCGGCTATGGTTACCTGTGCTAGCATGTGCACTTTTGCTTTGTGCATGCGCACGCGCATAGGCTCCGCCACATGAGATCAAAAATGTGTTGAAGACGTTACAAAAACAGTACAATACATAAACGCATATTAAGTTTCGTTCTATGCTGGAACTTAATTACAGAATCCCTATAAAATTCAAACTCTGACACAATGGGGATGAAGTATATCGATGATTATTAACTGCTTGCAATAAGCTTATATCCTATTGGTTGTTATTTAAGATAATTCGTTGTTGGTTGTGAGAAAGACAAGAATCAGAACATACAATTGCGTGCTTGCGCGCATGTGTGTGTGTGTGTGTGTGTGTGTGTATATATATATTAGTTGTATTCACTATGGAATGTATTATTTTTAATAACACCTTTGGCTCCATATTTGGTAAACAGGCCTTTAGTAAGACTCACTCGATGCTCTAAAGTACAGTGTACTTAAATTGTTTAGTTTAACTCTTGAATCCTCCTAAAAGTTAATTCAACACAACATAATCAAGTAAAATCAACAAAGTTTACAAAATCAGTTAAATTTACAAGATCCTCTTAAGTAGATCAGTTATTACTTTTTACAGTGCATGTGAGACAAAACAGAGAGACTTCTCACATCCTTGCTTTGGAGCTTAGGAGTCGTACATATCCCATGGAGGAACAAAATGTTCTCAACACTTTCAGTGAGAGCACCAACCTAAATCCAGGGTTGGAGGGTTTTTAAATTAGGGTTGGAGCTTAACTGCACAGGTCAGTGGAGTTGGCAAGGCTAATGGGAAACAGGTGAACATGTTTGAGTCTAGCAAAGGATTATGGGCAATGTAGTGTGCTATGATAGTCCAGGTGATGTGGGAAGTGCCCTTTGGTTAAGCACAAGGACACTCCAGCTGACGGGTGTGACAGCATGTGTATGTGTATATAATAATTAGTGGGTATAAAATTACCTTTTAAAAGGTAACATAAAAAAAAAAAAAAAAATCTATATGGCTTTTTAATATTCATTATGTGTCTCCCTTCCATTTCTTGATGGTGCATGCTTAAGATGGTCCGGATTATGTTTTCTGATCTCCTCTGTTGCATCTTTACTCCATTTTATTACTGCAGCTGTAAGAATGGAAAGACAAAAAGAGGGTAACAATAGCATTATAAAAAAAATGATGATGCATCTTGTTCTCCAATTATTTTGTTAATACACACTTTTTATTTACCAGCTGTTTTACCAGCAATTATTTGTCTAAAAAATTACTAACCTCGAAACAAGAGATGCCAGGAAAAAACTCTGAATCTAATAAATTAAAGAAAGAATATTAATGTTACTCACAATTGTTGACATTACACAATATTACAGTACAGTCCTTACCAAATGTTGAGAATTATGTTAATGTGAATATCTAAGATAAATCCAGGAATGTGCCTGGCAGTTAAAAATATCTTAGGCTGCAAATGATATGTTTGCAGACAGCAAAAGGCGTTAAATTTATTACATAAGTGTGTGTGTTCAGAATAACTTTAACTAGAATAATTATTAATTTAAGACAGTGTTTCCCATTCATTAAGTAGACTGCTTCACACCACAGTCTAATCTGAGAGTTTACAACCCCTTAACAACTTTTCTGTCTCTATAAGTGCATGGAGCAGCTTGTGAGACAGCGTGGCAATTTACAAAGTAAAGATATTATTGATACTATTTGTATAATTATAATTATTAAGTATAATAAGTATAATTATTAAAATGACAGACATAACTGAAAAGATAGAGATTCTCTGAGACTGGCTGATACTCCTTTATCACAAATGACAGAACACAGATTTAACAGCTTTAAATGGCAACGACATAACAGCATTTAACATACAGTATATATATATATATATATATATAGTGAAGAAAAGTGGTTAGGTAGCACAAAACGATGGAAAGCTGTCATGGCTCTGCTTCATTTAGTCATGTTTTTCTTGGTCCTGTAGCAGATTCATGGCAAAGCCTTTGGTTATGTGTGGAGAGAAACATATTATTGTCCTTTTGACAATAATATACGTTCTCTCCAGTGTCTCGTCTCTGTTCCCGCCATCTCGTTTCCTCCTTATCTTTCCCTGAGTGTTTAATGTCCCACACCTGCCCCGTGTAATTATCCCTCGTTTGTCTTCCCTATATATACCCTCTTGTTTCTTTGTCCTGTGCTCGTGTATTTCGTTCAATGTGTGCGTGCTATGCCTTGTGCTATATTCAGTTCGTGTTGTCGCTCGTCCTATGTTTCCGGTATTGCCTGTTCCTGTCGTGTTGGTTTTTTCGTCTCAGTAAGTGTTTAGTTTAGTTTAGTTCAAGTGTTTTATTCAGTTTAATGTCAGTTAGTCCTCGTGCTGTACTTGTTTATGGTTTGCTTGTTCCTGTATTTTGCCCCATCGTGGGTCTTTGTGTTCTGCTTATTATTTATAATAAATATCTTGTTTTGTTAACCCTGTCACTGCCTGCCTGCGCTTGGGTTCTTCCGTATTCCCTGACAGAAAGCCAGTGTGGTCAGAAATTAATCTGTTACATTTACTGCAAAAGCCAATCACAACAATTTATTGAGTTTCATATGTAAAAGCGACCATTATTACCCTGAAAAACAAACTATTCCACTCAGACTGTCCTATTAATTTTATTTTATTATGTCTTTTATATGTCCTTTTGTTTTAATGTGGGCTCATTTTATTAAACAAATTAATATAAAACCGTTAAATAATCTTTCATGTCTTCTACAACTTTTATTGTTATTGAGGTTAATCAAAACATGTACTTACAAAGCCAAAGACGCTGGGTAATATGGCTAAGAGCATTTGGGGGGGGGGGATAGCTGCTGTTGACACAAGCAGAAGGGAGAAAATGAAACATCATTCAATATAAGTGAGATATTTCAAATATCTGTAAAGAATAATAATCTATTAAGGCATATTAACATAGCAAATAAGGTGCACGTTGCTAGGTTGTATTTTAAAAGAACTACCTCCTTAATGCCTTTATTAAGACATTGATGAGTCTGACTTGCTGGCAATGTAGCTTTATGTAATCTAAACCTAAATACTGAGAAAGTGTCTGACCGCAAGGGCAAAGACATGGGTATGGCTCTTAAAAGAGCCTTTGGGGTGTATGTAGCTTCTGTTGACACAAGCAGAAAGGAAAAAAATAAGAAACATGAATAGTAGTTAGTTTTATTGCAAAAGTGTTTGTGAATTAATATGCATTCAGTTCCCTTTCTGTCGGTCTCTCGACGTTGTGTCGAACCGACAGAATGGGGTTTGTCTTGAGAACCTATCATCTTCTGAGTATTTAGAAAAGGCCAATGAAAATTGGAGAATGAAATTTGCATGCCGGGCTCCTCCCCGGATGTCCGGGTATAAGAGGGAAGCCGGCGTGCGCATTCATTCACCTTTGGTCTGAGGAGCCTAGAGCATCCTCCCCCGACCGCTGGGGTGGGCGGCCAGTGTTGTGGCATGAGGGACACAACGTCTCGTTCCCTCCATCAGGGAACCGAGGTTACATCCGTAACCAAGACGTTCCCTTTCTGTCGGTGTCTCGACGTTGTGTCGAACCGACAGAATGGGGTTCCTATGGAAAACGCCACAGCACTGAGCCACGTCACAATCTCTGCGGAGCGACATTGACTGGCCTGGGCGAGTCAGACGAACACGCTAACGCGAAATTATGACCTTCCAGTGGAAGGAAGGGGGACCCAGAGCTTTCCACACAAAGTTGGGAAGCCCCTGCCACCGGCCGTCATGGGCGGAGGCCTAGTTCTCTAAATGGCGAGAAGCCGCCCGGCACCGTAAGGGCCACTGGGTAAGCATTATTCCCCCCGGGGGAAAAACGCTGCAGAGACCACTACCTACCGTAGGGAGGAATTAGTGGAGACACCACATGCCATCGTAAAGTGGGAAAAAGTGCGGACTGCAGGAGTTAACCGCAAGGTGGGAGTCCACCTAGGGAGGTCATGGGTTGCCGAGGTGGGAACCATTCATGAGGATACATCAGACGGAACAGCCCACGGGGGGGGGGGGTTACCATGTCTGGAGCACTACGTCCGGTTAGAGCTATGTGGGAGATAACTCAACTGTTCCCCGGCCTAAGGGGGAAGGGCCGCTCTGCCCAGCCTGCCCCGAGGAAGGTGCTAGTGATGGATAAAATGCCTGTTCTTTATCCAGTGGGGGAAAGAGGGGAGGCCTAATAGCCGCTGATCCCCCTAAGGAAGGGGGAAGGGCTTTCACAGGCGTACGCCCTACCGGCTGCCGGTCCTACACCTTGACAGGATGCGGGCTGACACTGGTTCCGCGCGTAGGTATTAGAACCTCACGGAGTTGTTGGGCATAGCCCAACCCGCAGCTCTGCAGATGTCTGCTAGAGAGGCGCCCTGAGCCAGTGCCCATGAGGAGTGAACCTCACTCCCAACGGGCAGGGGCGAATTGAGATCGGTATGCCCTAACGAGGGCATCCACGATCCAGTGCGCCAGCCTCTGTTTGGAGACAGCCCTCCCTTCTGCTGACCTCTGAACAGACAAAGAGCTGCTCAGAGCTTCTGGGCTCTGCGTGCGGTCCAAGTAGAGGCGCAGTGCCTCTCCAAGGAACTTGACTCTGTAGCCAGTGTTGGAGCGTTCGTATGTGCATCGACCCGAGGGGGGGCACCCCCGCCGAGGATGCCATGTATCCCAGGAGCCTCTGAAATTGTTTCAGGGGGACCGCTGACTGCCTGAGAGCTTCAGGCAGTTCAACACTGATCGGGCGCGCTCTGTAGTCAGTCGCACTGCATCTGGGAGGCCGCGAGGGCGTGGGCTTCCTCGTCGCGGGTCTCGCGCCCCCCACACAGGGTGAGCGGGGCCGCTCATGAGGACAGAGTCGAGTTCCATACCGAGAAAGAGGACGCTCTGCACCGGGGAGAGCTTGCTCTTTTCAGTTGACCTGTAGCCCCACTGATCTAGGTGCTGGAGCACCAGGTCCCTGTGTGTACACAACAGATCTCGAGAGTGCGCCAAGCTGAGCCACTCGTCAAGATAGTTTAGTACCCGCACACCTCCTTCCCTAAGGGGAAGGAGGGCGGCTTCCATGACCTTCGAAAAGACACGTGGAGACAGGGACAGACCGAATGGGAGGACCCTGTACTGATATGCCCATCCCTCGAACGTGAACCGTAGTAACAACCGAAGTCGAGGGAGGATCGAGACATGAAGTACGCGTCCTTCAGGTCGATTGCCATGAACCAGTCCTGACACCTGACGGACGTCAGGATGCGCTTCTGCGTGATCAACCTGAAAGGCAGCTACTGTGTAGGTGCCTGTTCAGAACACACAGACCCAAGATAGGGCGCAACCCCCCACCTTTCTTGGGGACAATGAAGTACAGGATGTAAAACCCGTTGAACATCTCAGCTGGTGAGACGGTCTCGATCACTCCCTTCACCAGAAGGGTGGCGACCTCGGCCTGAAGTACGGGAACATCCTAGCCTCTGACTGAGGTATATCGGATGCCCTGAAACTTGGCGGGCGTGAGGCGACTGGATCCGTCTTGGCTACGCGATCATCTTTCCTAGCCAGCCTGACAGTCTGGGAAGCCGGACAGGCTCCCAGAAATGAGACAGGGGGTCTAAAGGTATGATCTTTTTCATCATCCCCCCGGGGGGTGGATCGATGGCTAGCAGTACGGATTCCTTTGCCGGGGGAGGTCCCCCGGGGAGGAGATCGGCTCTGCTGTTTTTCCTGCCTGGCGACTGCGCAGCTCAACGCACTGTCTGACTGAGAGTGCTGGGGACTGGCGTTTTTACTCGACATTGCGCTTCGCCATGACGCAACATCGAGTTTGCCGTTCACTGTCGTGCAGAGGGTGGGAGCGGCTGTGATAACCCAGAGAGAGAGGAAACTCTCTGTTTTGAGAGTAAGTGGGCGCTAGCCCCCCGGAGGGGGCCAGCAGATGGAGGGACGGGGCAGGATCCGTCCCAATCTGACTTCCCAGTGATGTGGCTGGGGTCGGGCCCAATGGTAGCCTCGATCCCCCTGAGGTCTTCCCATGAGGGCCGCTTCGCCGCGGCTGCTGATGGGCGATGGTCTCCTCTTCGCTGTCTCCTCCAGGGGGGGGGCGTCTGAGTGGGGGGCGCCAGCTGGAGGGCGTCGAAGAGGACCAGGGCTGCTGGGAAGCAGACAGTGCACGGGACTCGACGGCCGAGGCGGCCGAGTCGTGTCACGGAGGACTGCTTCTTTACTGTCGAGAAGCCTCCGGGGGAGGCCGCGTGCAGGTCTCGTGCCCCCCGACGGGCGGGGGGTGAGCGGGGCCGCTGCGCCTCGACAGTAACACCAACCAGCCCCCCTTTGCAAGACGGGTGCGTCGAGAAAGCGGACCTTCTTGGCGTTACTCATCTGCGCAAGGATCGGCCAGAGGAGTTTCTCATGGACCACAAGTGTGGACATCGTCCGACCCAGGGCCTGCGTGGTCACCTTGGTCGCCCGTAGAGCAAGGTCGGTGGCGGCGCGGAGTTCCTGCATAAGCGCTGGGTCGGTCTTACCCTCGTGGAACTCTCTCAACGCCCTGGCCTGGCAGGAGCCATAGCGTGGAGAGAGGAGGCAGCTTGGTCCACCGCAATGTAAGCTCTCGACACCAGAGATGCCGAGACCCCACATGCTTTGGACGGGAGTCTAGGTCGAGCCATATCCCCAGTTGGCCGCCGCCTACGGGCACGAGTGCACCGTGGCGGAATACTCCACCTGGGGGACATCGACGTATCCTCTAGCTGTCCCAACCTCGAGGGAACAGAGGGTGACAGAACTTTGTTTGACGTGAAACGTGCCGGAAAGGGAGCATTTCCAAGTCTTACTAAGTTCCTCATGCACTTCCGGTAAACACGGCACTGAGGGCGGGCGCGGCTTGGAGCCGCGCTCAACCACGAGGCTGCATGTAGCCAGCCGCGAGCGCCGGGAGAGGCAGTACGGGCACTGCAACCCAACACTCACTGCGGCCCGGGAAAGCATGGCTGACATTTCGACATCCGCTTCTTCCTGGGCTCGAACCCCCCGAGAGAGGGAGCCCGAGGAATCGTCGGAGTCGGATGGCAGTACGTCACCCCCCGATGCTGCAAGAGACATCTCATCATCACGCATCGTGTCCGAATACGTGATTGAGGAATAAGACGGTGGACCGTCTCCTGGGGAACGGTCAGACGAGCGAGACGAGGTGCGAACGGTCTGTGAGCCAGTGGTTGGCGGATTATCGCTCACAGTAATCCCCATATCACCCTCGCTGCTTGCCATAGCGGACGGCAGGGCCGTAGTCCTGCCGCCACGGAACAGGGAGCAAACGAGGTGGTGGCTGAGTCCCGTGGGAACACAGCCACCCGTGACGCAACGTCTGAATCGTCACCACATGCCATCGTAAAGTGGGAAAAAGTGCGGACTGCAGGAGTTAACCGCAAGGTGGGAGTCCACCTAGGGAGGTCATGGGTTGCCGATGTGGGAACCATTCATGATGATCCACAACGTCTGCCCCAGCGTACTGGAAGCAGGCATCGTGTCCGTCCCCCTCCTCGATGAGTGTGTTGCACCCATGAGAACAGCGGGACAAGCCACGCTGGAGAAACTTTTGCTCTTTTAGAAATGGAAATTTGCTCGAACACCTCCGGAACTGCCGAGATGCCGAGGGGAGAGTCACTGCAGGAAGGGACCGTCCGCTGTACCACGTCGAAGATTCCAGCAGCAAAATGATCACCAAAGATCGTAGAGAAGCTCATCAGATGCGTAGGCTCTGAAGAACAAAAGGTGAATGAGTGAGCACGCTGGCTTCCCTCTTATACCCGGACATCCGGGGAGGAGTCCGGCATGCAAATTTCATTCGCCAATTTTCATTGGCCTTTTCTAAATACTCAGAAGATGATAGGTTCTCAAGACAAACCCCATTCTGTCGGTTCGACACAACGTCGAGAGACCGACAGAAAGGGAACTCATGTTCCCCCTATGTCTTACATGCGCTCGCGCGCAAAACCAAACAATGAGCTGTAGGCACACCAATGAAGAGAGGTTGCTCTCAGGATGCTGGGTCAGTATTGCGCTTTTAAAAGCCATCGAGAAGGGTTATGTAGTAGCCAGGATCGATATGGTTTGGCATTTTCCCCAACAATCCGATAAATTCTTTTGCGATTACGTGAAAACTGTTGACAAGACATGTCTTCTGATATTCGATGACATGATGAAAGAAGCCAGTGTAAACAAGGAGATTCAAAAGGTTTTTACGCAGTATGTACATCTTCATAATCTCAGTACTGTTCACATTGTCCAGAATCTATTTATTCAAGGCAAATCCAGCAGAATGGAATATGCAGAGAAAATGTATTTGGTGCCTCACCAACAACTGGACAGGTTGAAATCTGAAAACGCACGCGAGGACATTCCACAAGTCGTCGAAAACGATCGGGATACATCCATAAGGAATATTTTACTGATTTGGATCAGTATGAGAAAGCCAAACTTTACTGGAATATCCTGACAAGGTTTTTAGTGATCGTTTAGCAAGGGGATCGAGAGAGTAACGTTTTAACACTGTCATTACCGCAACCCGCTGCCATTGGGCATAAAGACGAGTCGAGCACTACCGATGAAAATGTTTATGTTTGCTGGATTTGATAAGTAATGTTACTAATCTGCAAAAGGTTCAGGATGACAGAAGACCGGTAGGATGGACAGAGTTTCTTCGTACCTTCGCCGAATTAAACATATGGTTTTCTACCATACCGAGTCATCACGTTTGACGTGCGATTAATTCTTTTAGAGGCACGCCATCGCAACCCACTATTCCAGTAACTTGTTCTAAAAAAGCCAAGAAACATTTACGCACGTCGACACCACGATCTGACGGTTCAGGAGCATCGTTTAATTCGCCTTCTATCAATAGAAGCACGTGGATAGAATTTTGATGTTTATTACTTGAATATGCATTCAAAAGAATTACAGGTCTGCACACACTGAATGCACAGAGAAGATTTTTCATTAGATCCGTTCATCCATAATTTTTTCACAAAGAGCGATACCATTATTATCATTTTTAATATAATCATCGCTATACAGCTTAATCACGTTGTTATAGCTGCAACCCCTGGCTAATTGATAGAGAAAGAACACACAGTGCTGTCCGCAAATGTCCGACGTAAAATCTTGAACTCGTCTGATCGAATACAGCGCATCTGCGCTGTTGGTTACTAGAAAGTTTTTGATGGCGTAGGGAAAACGTTCATCATCGGGCGGACCCCTCTCAACTGAAATAAATGGCTAACCAGTGCTCGCCTGGTAACTCTGAAGGGTGAGTGTTGATTATAGTCATATAATCATATAAGTGGATTTTTATCGTACGCTCCACTAAATGCGTAATTTTCAACCATACCCAGAATGATCGATTCCGGCAGCGTTCCTAAAACAAGTTTTATTGATTCGAAACACGGGAGCCTGTAGGTAAAGACAGAGTTTTGAGACAAACTAAAAAAAAATTACATTTCGAGGGCCATCCCAACCATTTGACTAAAATGAGCGTATTTCGACCCTGTTTTTTCTGGCCTAAAATCTTTTCGACTTTAAACTCCTTGTCTTTGCTCACGATTATTTTTGTAGCTCTTCTTTGTAAAAACTCTGTCGATGATTTCTCCATCGTAATCAGAGAGTCTGTAGACCGGCGGCTGTCGTGGTTTACAGACCGCTACAGTGAAAAATTCTAGTTCTGCTCGTAACATCTGGCGACAACCCCTCTCACTTTAGAAATCCCCACAATGTCTCTGACTTTAAATTTAAATGAGCGCTCATCGTTCTTCGTACCGCCATACAAGTTTTGAAACACCAAAGCCTCATTTTCTCTGCACACGTCGATCGGTCTCATTTTAATACTCTGATAACCTGTCTTGTAAAACATCTATGCATCGTCACGAATTAGTAGCCATTAAAAATCTCCACATCCGACTTTTTAACGTTCTGTTAAAACGCTTGACGTAGCATGCTTTCAAATTGGTAGCTGTAGCAAAATGATAAATGTCGTGCTTTTTAATCAAATATTGAAAATGTTTGTTAAAAAATTCCTTTCTCTCACCTTCTGCGGCACACATCCCCCATCGAGTATAGAATCAAAGGTTTTAGTAACATTAGGTTCACTCTTATTCTTTAGCACGCGCGATTTTTTATCATTTTTTACCTCCTAATGAGCCAGGGTTGGACGGAGTGTAATAAACTTCCTTCATGAGCTCTGGCATGTTAGTGCTTCCTCTCTCCATAAATTAATGACTAGCGCGTTTAAGATTTTTATTAAAAAATAATAGTGATACAGGACATAGATGATAAGCATGCTGATACAATCGGTTACTAAAATAAATCATGATAAAATGGTTGCATAGGTACTAAAATAAATCATGATTAAAAAATGGTTACATGATATGAACACACAGGTGATAAATCAGCAGCAAGTATGTTGATTCGACTTTATACATTATCCAGCCAATGTAGAAAATGTATGCATGACATGGTGTTCTGGTCGAGTATGTAGTCAACCAGAGTTTACACAATTTTACCAAAGCTGTGTTGCTCTTTTTTGAAATCTGTGACACACACAGCTCTGTTACAGACGTGGTCATAAACATGACCTCTGTAACATCTATCTCCTCGCTACATTCAGACACTACGTCTAAAACTTTTCTTACTCTCACACAGACAGGCTCTCGGCCATTCATGCAGAAGCTGGTCATTTTGTCCCATGAATTTGACAGTCCTTTCACCGTAGCCATAATTTCCTTGAGATTTGATAGACGAACACTCTCCACCACACAATCGTTTTCTGAATCGCAAGAGGTCCACCATCTGTCCTCTGAAATATTGTTTAAATATGGAGGCTATGATCTTTTGTCCGTTGCAGACGTTCTCACTCGATAACGACCGTTGGGTGTTATCGAGTCCCACTCAGCGATGTAATAAGGTTCTTCGCGACTGTCGTTTAAATCCTTCCAGAAGTAGTTGTAAAACAACATCCAGTCCTTGTCAGGGAACACCACGCAGGGGTCTTGTCCGGGTACATATTTGTCTTTTTTTCAGCGCCGTAGAGGGTTACAACTCGAGACTATTTGTTAAATGTGTAACCGATTACTCGATTACTCTACATCAAAATTTTGTCCGTCACGTTGTTCTTATTTTTGTGAAAAAAACTTTGTCAGACCGATATGCCACCGTGTTTTTTTTTTTCGCGCCAGAGCCAGATGCTCTTCGAATGGTGGGGGGGGGGGGACTTGGGGGGGTTGAGGAGAGTTGCTCAAGCAAGCCATGGTGATGTATGTGTATTTTAACCTTGCTATGTTCTCGCTTTTATTTAGCAAACCTCCCCCCATTATGTATGTGTATGATGAAAGCGGTGCATGTGGTGTGAACATGGACACATGTGTATAGTGTGACAGATGGTCTAGAGCAGTGGTCATTAACACTGCTCCTGGAGATCGACCGTCCTGCAGACTGCAGCTCCAACCCTGCTTCAGCACACCTGTCTGTAATTATCAAGCAAACCTGAACACCTTGATTAGATAGTTCAGGTGTGTTTGATTGGGGTTGGAGCTGAAATCTTCAGGACGGTCGATCTCCAGGAGCAGGGTTGGTGACCACTGGTCTAGAAAATGACATGATTGAAGAGTTAAAACGGTTTAAATCATGAGTGCAGGGAGGCCCTGTACAATTAGCCATGCATTCCGTGAGGGGTGCAAGCGACAGTTGTCCCTCGTAAACAATGCATCATGTGTACAGCTGCTTTGTAACAATGAAAACTGTAAAAAGCTCTATATAAATAAAGTTGAGTTGAGTGTTGAGATAATGCTCCTTAGGATATCACCCTCACGTACAGCTACTCAAATAGCCGATCATACCCCGGGCAATTTCACAGTGTCCGATGTAAAACAAAACATGGCATATTCAAATGGCCAACCCTGTCACCCCGCCGGACATAAACAAGTTAAAATATACCCCGTTATAACCGCGCTCTGTCACAACAATTTACGAGCCGAAGTTCCCTTTCTGTCGGTCTCTCGACGTTGTGTCGAACCGACAGAATGGGGTTTGTCTTGAGAACCTATCATCTTCTGAGTATTTAGAAAAGGCCAATGAAAATTGGCGAATGAAATTTGCATGCCGGGCTCCTCCCCGGATGTCCGGGTATAAGAGGGAAGCCGGCGTGCTCATTCATTCACCTTTTGTTCTTCAGAGCCTACGCATCTGATGAGCAGCTCCAGATCTTCGCTGATCTTCCAGATCTTCGCTGATCTTCCAGTTCTTCGCTGGTATCCTGCTGGAATCTACGACGTGGTGCAGCGGACGGTCCCTTCCTGCAGCGACTTTCCCCTGGGCGTCTCGGCAGTTCCAGAAGTGTCTGAGCACTTTTTTTTTCTAAAAGAGCAAATTTCTCCAGCGTGGCATGTCCCGCTGTTCTCTTGGGTGCGACGCGCTCATTGAGGAAGGGGATGGACACGATGTCTGTCTCACGTGTTTGGGTCTCCAGCACGCTGAGGCAGCCTTCGTGGATACATCTTGCCCGCACTGCGGGAAGATGCCTATCGAGACGTTGCGGTCACGGGTGGCTGTATTCTTTATGGGTAAAGCCACCACCTCGTCTGTTACCCAATCCGTGACGGCAGTGACTACGGCCCTGCCGCCCGTTTCAGTTAACACCGGGGGTGATATGGGGATCACCGTGAACGTTAGACCGCCAGCCACAGGCTCACGGACCGTTCACGCCCCGTCACGCTTGTCTGACCATCCCTTAAGAGACGGTCCTACCCCGTCTTGTTCCTCCGCCACGTACTCGGGAGTGCGTGACGAAGATGAGATGTCGATCACAGCATCGGAGGGCGACCTCTTGGCATCCGACCCCGACGATTCCTCGGAGCTCCCTCCCCCGGGGGGACGAGCCCAGGAAGAGGCGGACGTTGAGATGTCAACCATGCTCTTCCGGGCCGCCGCGAGCATTGGGCTTCAGTGCACAGCACCGCCTTTACCCCAGCGCTCGCGGTTGGATACGTGGTACCTGGGGTCTGAGCGCGGCTCCAAGCCGCGCCCAGCGCCGGTCCCATATTTCCCGGAGGTACATGAGGAGCTGAGTAAGACTTGGAACGCGCCCCTCACGGCTCGTTCCAGTCAGAAAGGCTCAGTCACCCTTACTTCCGTCGATGGTGGGGCGGCCAGGGGCTATGTCGAGATCCCCCAGGTGGAGCGTGCTGTCGCGGTGCACCTATGCCCGCAGACAGCGGCCACCTGGAGGGCTCGGCCTAGACTCCCTTCCAAGGCGTGTAAGTTTTCGGCATCGCTGGTGTCGAAGGCTTACATGGCTGCGGGTCAGGCCGCCTCCTCCCTCCACGCCATGGCCATCCTGCAGGTCCACCAGGCCAAGGCGTTGAAGGAGCTCCACGAGGGTAAGACCGACCCAACGGTTATGCAGGAACTCCGTACCGCCACCGATCTCGCTCTACGGGCGACTAAGGTGACGGCACGGGCGATGTCCACCATGGTGGTCCAAGGAGGCACCTCTGGCTCAACCTTGCGCAGATGCGGGACGCTGAGAAGGTTCGCTTTCTCGACGCCCCCATCTCGCAGGGAGGGCTGTTTGGTGACACCGTTGAGGATTTCTCTCAGCAGTTCTCAACGGTGAAGAAGCAGACGGAGGCTATCAAGCACATCTTGCCCCGCCGTGACTCGGCCGTCGTCAGGCCTCCGAGATCCCGAGCGGCGTCTGCTTCCCAGCAGCCCCGGACGTCTTCGACTCCGGATCCGGCTCCAGTGCCCCCTTCTCAGGCTGCCTCCCGGAGAAGGACGTCGAAGAGGAAACCGCCTCCCAGTCAGCAGCCGTCGCGGAAGCAGAAGCGGCCCTGACGGAGAGACCCCAGGGAGATTGAGACTACCATTGGGCCCGATTCCAGCCACCACATCGCTGGATAGGATAGGGACGGTTCCTGCCCCCTCCTACCATCAGCTGGTCCCCCCCGGGGGGCCAGCGCCCACTTCCTCACGAAAAGAGATTCCTCTCTCTCTGGGTTGTCACAGCCGTTCCCGCCCTCTGGTCGACGGTGGACGGCAACTCGACGTTGCGTCATGGCGAAGCGCAATGTCGAGTATAAACACTGGCCTTCAGCACTCTCAGACAGACAGTGCGTCGAGCCAGACAATCGCCAGGCAGGAAAAACAGCAGAGCCGATCTCCTCCCCGGGGGTCCTCCCTCGGCAAGGAATCCGTACTGCTAGCCATCGAACCACCCTCCGGGGGGACGATGAAGCAGATCAAACCTCTAGTCCCCCTGTCACAGTTTCTGGGTGCCTGGTCTCAGCTTCCCAGACTGTCAGGTTGGCTGAGGAAGACGATCCGTCTCGGCAACGCGATTCAGTTTGCGAAACGTCCGCCCAAGTTCCGGGGCGTCCTCTTTACCTCAGTCAGAGGCAGGGATGCCCCCGTGCTTCGGGCGGAGGTCGCCTCCCTTCTGGTGAAGGGAGCGATCGAGCCCGTCCCACTGGCCGAGATGTTCAGCGGGTTCTACAGCCCGTACTTCATTGTCCCCAAGAAAGGCGGGGGGTTGCGCCCTATCTTGGATTTGCGTGTTCTGAACAGGCACCTACACAAGCTGCCTTTCAGGATGGTCACGCAGAAGCGCATCCTGGCGTCAGTCAGACGTCAGGACTGGTTCATGGCAATCGACCTGAAGGATGCGTACTTTCATGTCTCGATCCTCCCTCGACACCGGCCGTTCCTGCGGTTCGCGTTCGAGGGACAGGCATATCAGTACAGGGTCCTCCCCTTCGGTCTGTCCCTGTCTCCACGTGTCTTTATGAAGGTCGTGGAGGCCGCCCTTCTTCCCCTCAAGGAAGAAGGTGTGCGGGTACTCAACTATCTCGACGACTGGCTCGTCTTGGCTCACTCGCGAGATCTGTTGTGTACACACAGGGACCTGGTGCTCAGGCACCTAGATCGGTTGGGGCTACAGGTCAACTGGGAAAAGAGCAAGCTCTCCCCCGCGCAGAGCATATCCTTTCTCGGTATGGAACTCGACTCTGTCTCCATGACAGCACGACTGACTACAGAGCGTGCCCGGTCAGTGTTACGCTGCCTGAAGGTTTTCAGGCAGCCGGCGGTCTCCCTGAAACATTTTCAGAGGCTCCTGGGGCACATGGCATCCTCGGCAGGGGTGGTCCCCCTCGGGTTGATGCACATGCGACCGCTCCAACACTGGCTACAGAGTCGGGTTCCTTGGAGAGCGTGGCACACCGGCAGCAGGCGTATGGTCATCACGTCCTTCTGTCGGCGCACCCTGACCCCTTGGTCATCGATGACCTTCCTACGGGAGGGGGTCCCCCTAGGGCAGGTATCAAGACACGTCGTGGTAACGACGGATGCCTCCCTTCAGGGCTGGGGTGCTGTGTGCAACGGGCATGCAGTAGCGGGGCGGTGGATGGGTCCCCGCCTGCGATGGCACATCAACTGCCTAGAGTTGTGGGCTGTGCTACTTGCGCTGAAGAGGTTCCAACCCTTCGTGCAGGGCAGACACGTGCTGGTCCGGTCGGACAGCACAGCTGCCGTTGCGTATATCAACCACCATGGTGGCATTAGATCACGGCAGCTAACACGACTCGCCCGACGCCTCCTCCTGTGGAGTCAGCAGGTGATCAGCTCCCTGCGAGCCATACACATCCCGGGCGACCTGAACCAGACAGCAGACAGGCTCTCTCGTCAGTGGTCACCTCGCGGAGAGTGGCGACTCCACCCTCACGCGGTTCAGCTCATATGGGAGCAGTTCGGTCGGGCGCAGGTGGACCTGTTTGCCTCCCCGGACTCCACCCATTGTCCGCTTTGGTACTCCCTATCCGACGGTCCCCTCGGTACGGATGCCCTTGCGCACAACTGGCCGCGGGACAAGAGGAAGTACGCCTTCCCCCCAGTGAGCCTCATTGCACAGACCCTGTGCAAGGTCAGGGAAGAGGAGCATCAAGTGCTACTAGTTGCGCCCTATTGGCCCAACCGGACTTGGTTCTCAGAGCTGGTGAGCCTGACAACAACTCCCCCCTGGCCGATTCCCTTGAGGAAGGACCTCCTTTCTCAGGGGAAGGGCACGTTTTGGCATCCCAGGCCAGACCTCTGGAGCCTCCATGTCTGGCCCCTGGACGGGACGAGGAGATCCTGAGCGACCTACCCCCGGCGGTGGTAGAGACCCTCATACAGGCTAGGGCTCCGGCCACTAGGAGACTGTATGCCTTCAAGTGGCGCATCTTCTCGTCTTGGTGCTCTTCTCACGGAGAAGACCCGCAGAGATGCTCGATCAGGTACGTACTGTCCTTTCTCCAGGAGAGACTTGAGAAGAACCTCTCCCCTTCCACACTGAAAGTGTATGTTGCCGCTATAGCCGCACATCACGACCAGTTGCTGGTAAGTCTCTAGGGCAGCACGACCTGGTCACCAGGTTCCTGAGGGGCGCGAGACGGTTGAATCCGCCTCGCCCGCGCCCCGTACCCTCTTGGGACCTCGAAGTGGTCCTGAAGGGCCTCCAGAGGCCCCCCTTCGAGCCCCTAGGGAGGCCGATCTTTCTCGCCTGTCGATAAAGAGGCCCTCCTGGTAGCGCTCGCCTCCTTCAAGAGGGTAGGGGACCTACAAGCATTCTCTGTGTCCTCGGGTTGCCTAGAATTCGGGCCTGGAGACTCTCACGTTATCCTGAGACCACGGCCCGGCTACGTGCCCAAGGTTCCCACCACTCCCTTCCGGGACCAGGTGGTGAACTTGCAGGCGCTCCCCACCGGGGAGGAAGACCCAACCCCTCCGTGTTGTGTCCAGTACACGCGCTGCCCTCTACTTGGACCGCACGCAGGGCTTGCGAAGCTCTGAGCAGCTCTTTGTCTGTTTTGGAGGTCAGCAGAAGGGGAGAGCTGTCTCCAAACAGAGACTGGCGCACTGGATCGTGGATGCCATATCCTTGGCATACCGGTCGCAAGATCGCCCCTGCCCCTTAGGAGTTAAGGCCACTCCACTCGGGGTGTCGCCTCCTCGTGGGCACTGGGCTCAGGGCGCCTCTCTGGCAGACATCTGAGAGCTGCGGGTTGGGCTACGCTCAATACCTTCGCGAGGTTCTACAACCTCCGCGTTGAACCGGTGTCAGCCCGCGTCCTGCAGGGCAACAGGTAGGACCGGCAGCCGTTGGGCGTACGCCTGCGAAGCCCTTCCCCCTTCGGGGGGAGCAGTGGCGATCCAGCCTCACTTCTTTCCCCTCGGGTAAAGAATAGGCATTCCATCCATCACTAAGCACCCTTCCAGGGGACAGGCTGGGCAGAGCAGCCCTGCCCCCTTAGGCCGGGGAACAGCTGAGTTATTCCACATAGCTCTAACCGGACCTAGTGCTCCAGACGTGGTAACCCCCCCTCCGTGGGCTGTTCCGTCTGATGTATCCTCATGAATGGTTCCCACCTTGGCAACCCATGACCTCCCCAGGTGGACTCCCACCTTGCGGTTAACTCCTGCAGTCCGCACATCCTTCCCATGAGTTCTCCCCTGATGGTGAGACCATGTGGTGTCTCCACTAATTCCTCCCTACGGTAGGTAGTGGCCTCTGCAGCGTTTTTCCCCCAGGGGGGAATAATGCTTACCCAGTGGCCCGTACGGTGCCGGGCGGCTTCTCGCCATTTAGAGAATAGGCCTCCGCCCGTGACGGCCGGCGTTAGGGGGCTTCCCAACTTTTTGTGGAAAGCTCTGGGTCCCCCTTCCTCTCCACTGGAAGGTCATAATTTCGCGCTAGCGTGTTCGTCTGACTCGCCCAGGCCAGTCAACGTCGCTCCGCAGAGATTGTGACGCGGCTCAGTGCTGTGGCGTTTTCCATAGGAACCCCATTCTGTCGGTTCGACACAACGTCGAGAGACCGACAGAAAGGGAACGTCTTGGTTACGGATGTAACCTCGGTTCCCTGATGGAGGGAACGAGACGTTGTGTCCCTCATGCCACAACACTGGCCGCCCACCCCAGCGGTCGGGGGAGGATGCTTTAGGCTCCTCAGACCAAAGGTGAATGAATGAGCACGCCAGCTTCCCTCTTATACCCGGACATCCGGGGAGGAGCCCGGCATGCAAATTTCATTCGCCAATTTTCATTGGCCTTTTCTAAATACTCAGAAGATGATAGGTTCTCAAGACAAACCCCATTCTGTCGGTTCGACACAACGTCGAGAGACCGACAGAAAGGGAACCGAGGTTACATCCGTAACCAAGACGTTTTTCTCACATCCTATATCTCTATATATTCATTACTTTATTCAATCATTTCCTTATTCATTCATTTCTTTATTCAATCATTGCTTTATATATTTATTTAGTCATTCGTTGCTTTATTTATTAAGTTATTATTATTATTTTTACTTTCATCATTTCCTTTAAAGGGGTGATTATTTTTCATTGTTTCCTTTAAAGGGGTGATTATTTTTCACTGTTTCCTTTAAAGGACTGTTTATTTTTCATCATTTCCTTTAAAGGGGTGATTATTTTTCATTGTTTCCTTTAAAGGACTGTTTATTTTTCATCATTCCTTTAAAAACCTGTATTTTCATTCATGCGTAAGAATTTCTTTCATCCCCAGAGCATCATTCATCATAGAAACATCAAACACGGCATGCCCAGACATTCCTCGGATAAATGGTGCCAAATGGTAGGACTCCGCCCATTTGGTAGACGGATACAGTCAAAAGGACAACGCTACGTGGGTGGTCCCTCACAACGTGGCTGGTCCGGGCAAAAAGTCAACTCCCCCACAAAGGTCAAAGGTCACCATCAATCAAGGTTAGTTAGTATCTCCACAAGACTAGTTAGTATCTCCACAGCTGGGTCCATGTATAACAGTCGAATCCACTTAAGGAAGGTTTCGCCTAATCCAAATCTTGGAAGAACATCAAAGATATATTATTTTTGTATCACATCCCATTAAACTAAATGGTCTGCAAGACGAACATTCAGTTGGGGATTTATTTGGTTTTAATATTAAGGTTATTATAGCAAGTCTTAGTGATTCTGGGAGTGTTCCAATAACAAATGATTCTGCATACATATCAAGTAGTGGTCTTACAAGCTGTTTATTAAATGTTTTATAAATCTCTATTGGAAGCCTGTCTGGCCCCGGTGCTTTGCCCCTGTTAATATCCTCTATAGCTTCACTAAGATCTTGATAACGGGCTGTCTAATACTGTTTTCTCATCTTCTGATATAATCTGAAATTGTAAATTATCAAGAAATGATTTCTGTGCAGTTTTATTTTTAGCTTTGTATTCTGATTTATATAGCTGCTGATAAAACTCACTAAACACATTGTTTATCTCTATTGAGTCCATAGTCAAATTACCAGATTTCAGCTTTATGGAGTTAATTATTCTTTCTGATTGCATTTTCTTTATCCTCCACGCTAATAGCTTACCTGCTTTTTCCCCTGGTCTTAGTATGCTTGCTTAGTCCACATTAGACTTTTTGCCACTTTTTCGGTTGTTAACTTATCAATGCTAATTTCAATTTCAACTTTTTTAATTTGATCCTCTAATATTTGTAATTTTTGATTATGTTGTTTGGCTTTAGCACTTGTATAACTAATAATTTATCCTCTTATGTAGGCATTGAATGCTTCCCATTGAATACTAGCTGTAGTTTCATTAGTATTTAGTTCAAAATATTTATCAATACAATTCTCAACAAATTTAATAAATACTGGGTCTTGTAACTCAACTCAACTTTATTTATATAGCGCTTTTTACAATTTTCATTGTTACAAAGCAGCTGTACATAAGACATATTGACTATAAGCAAAACAATTAAAGTTGTACCTGCAAAAACAAGAAAAAGTTGAAAACACAGAAGACAGACATACCCACATACAAAACACTCCACACACACAATATGCACACGTACTAACACACATAGAGATAGACACACACACTGTATCAGACATGTTTGCAGCTTCCATCTAGAGCAATGATGAAATCTACCCAAATGTATTTCCATAGATACTTGTCACGCAATACGTGGCGAGAACCCAAATGCAGGCAGGCAAAGATGGGGTTAACAAAACACTTTATTCACAAGACAAAAAGACAAAGCAAACACCCACGATGGGGATATAAACAAGAAAACAAGGTAACAGGAAGCAGACAGGACGTAGACTAACTAAGACTAAACTAAAATAAACAACACTGGACAAAAGCTAAACTAAAGACTTACTAAACTCGACTTGACAGGGGTTTTCACAGACAACAGGAACACAGCGCACATGGCAGACGAATACAGAACCAAGAATGCAGGACTGTGACAGATACTGCTGCATGGTCACTGATTACTATACTGTTATACCAGCATTCTTTTACGTTAGGCAACAATTCCCTAGAAATGACAAAATAATCAATACGTGACTGAGTTTTATACGAGATTGAATAACATGAATATTCTCTTTTGTTTGGGTTCAACTTTCTCCAAATTTCAGTTAATCTAAGGTCCTTCATGTAATCAATTATTGTTTTTCTAGTTTGTATATGAGTTGTATCAATTTGGGTAGATCTGTCCATTTGTGGATCAAGGGTACAGTTAAAGTCTCCTCCGATAATATTAAATCCCTCCAAGGCAGACAAAGTAATAAATAACATTTAAAAAAATACTGGGGTGTGATTGTTTGCGCCATAAATATTTATGAGATTTAACTTTTGTGTTAAAATACTCCCCTGGACAATGATAAATGTACCAGAAGGGTCCTGAATAGTTTTCGCAACTTGAAAGGGCAATGATCTATGAATGTGAATAACCAACTTTATGGAGATGCAGATTTCATTTTCCAACAGGACTTGGCACCTGCACACAGTGCCAAAGCTACCAGTACCTGGTTTAAGGACCATGGTATCCCTGTTCTTAATTGGCCAGCAAACTCACCGTATTTTGAAGAGGAAGATGCGATATGCCAGACCCAACAATGCAGAAGAGCTGAAGGCCACTATCAGAGCAACCTGGCCTCTCATAACACCTGAGCAGTGCCACAGACTGATCGACTCCATGCCACGCCGCATTGCTGCAGTAATTCAGGCAAAAGGATCCCCAAATAAGTATTGGGTGCTGTACATGCTCATACTTTTCATGTTCATACTTTTCAGTTGGCCAAGATTTCTAAAAATCCTTTCTTTGTATTGGTCTTAAGTAATATAATAATTTTCTGAGATACTGAATTTGGGATTTTCATTAGTTGTCAGTTATAATCATCAAATTAAAAGAAATAAACATTTGAAATATATCAGTCTGTGTGTAATGAATGAATATAATATACAAGTTTCACTTTTTGAATGGAATTAGTGAAATAAATCAACTTCTTGATGATATTCTAATTATATGACCAGCACCTTATATCTAATGCAGCCAGGTGTGATTCTTGTAAAAAATATATATTCAGATTTAAGGTGTTTTATCCTATTCAATACTTGTTTCAGTTTGGCCAATTTTCTCATTTCACGGACATTACGACTTGTAATTCTAATATTCAGACTGTCTGATGGTTTTTGTCTCCATAAGTTACCATATCAAAATGTAAACATAAGAAAAAGAAAAGAAAACAAAGTAAAAATGGTTACAGGTATAAATGTAAATGTGTCACTTCCCTTACCCACACATACATACTCTGAACCTCTAACTGTTCAATATTTAACTATGGCACTTCCAACTGAAATGCCAACCCCCCTCCCCTTATTTCAAAATCTGAGGGACGCTGATCCACAGTATTTGAGGAGCAACTAGCCAGCGTATCCTAGCCCAAGATTCTGACAATGACAACACTTGTGACCATGCACATTCAACTTATGATATTAATTTCCCCCTTTAAACTGTAAGAAAATAGAATTTATCCACCTCAAAACACGTGGCCTAATTCGTATCCTACAAACTAGGTCTATAAAACCAAGTCAACTCAGTGCCTCCCTACAGCGAATCATTACAGAATAACATGCATACTATTTTCGAGAAAAATAATAATAAAAAAAATAATATATAACACATACCAACTAAAGTTCGCTGTTGTCCATAGCTTTTCAAATATTTTGCATAATGATCCATAGATCACCCAACTGTGGACTCTACGTTGACTGGGTACTTTTGTAGAACTCTTCAGATTCTTGTGGCACTGAGAAGAGATTAATCTTGCCGTTGTATAGCACTCAAAGCTTGCAGGGGTTATGCTAAAATCCACAGAAAGCTTTGATATCCACGAACAATTTCGTCACTGCGTTGAATCCTCGTCGAATCCATACCGTTTCCGCAGAGACGTCCTGCGCGAAAGATATCTTGACCCCGTCGTTCGGGATTTCTCGCCACCTTGATTCATGGTAAACAAATTATTTGTCCTGGAATTTTAAGAAGCGTATAAGTATTGCTCTGTTTTGATTTGGCCTCCCAGATGCTAACATGCGATGAACCCGCTCTAGGGTTAATGATTTGCCGGGCCCAGTCGCAGCCATTGTGGCAACATCTCGTTTATAAATTCCAAGAGGGTTTTGTGACCCTCAGTGCCCTCTCGAATGCCATAGAGCCGGAGATTCTTCCTTCTGACCCGGTTCTCCAAGTCATCAGTCTTTGATTCGAGGTAGGCGATTCGCATGATAGCCGAATAAAATGCAGCTTCTGTTTTATGAAGCGTTTTTTCTGTGTCATGTATGCGGCCTTCTGCCTCCTCAATATGCACTGCATTAGAAGAGACATCTCTCTTCACATCTGAGACTTTACTTTCCAGAGCGGCCATCAAGTTTGCCATATCAGCCAGACGGGTATCAATGTTGTCCAGCTTCGTTCCAATCTCTGCACGAAGGGATTTGAGTTTGTTTAAAACTTCGGCCAAGCTATCCATGTGGTTAGCTTCCACTTCACTTGACGCGCTCGATAAAGTCGTTTTAGCGCTGGTCTGGCGTGCTCGAGTAAAAATGTCACACTGTTTTGTTGCCGAAGGTTTTGACATATGCTTTGTTTAAAGATTTAACGCGTGCGTTGATTTGAATTTGTGCACGGCCTCGCAGAGCTTCTCCGCTAAGCTGCCATTCAGGTCCTAGCTAGCTGGCCGCACAAATAAAGTTAATTGTACATGAATTTATACAGCTGTCAGGAATCAGATGGTGGACAGAACCCAGGAACAGGCAGGGAAATGGTTAACCCAAAGACTTTTATTAATAAACAATAAAACCCACAATGGGGTAAAACCGGAAACAATAAAGATTAACAAACAAAAGACTTCCCACGAGGTGGCAAAATAAACCAACTCCAATATATATCAATAATAAGTCCAAACACAAGACGGTGCACAGAGAAACAGGAACAACGTAATCCAGACAGGGAATAATCAAAGACACGGGGACATACTCCACTGAGTGAAGAAATGGCAATCAAACACTGAGGGCAAGCTAACGAGGGAACGAGGGGGCGGGGTCCAGAGACGAGACATGAGAACGCATGACCATCATAAACAACCAATGATCATGCGTTTCCACACAAAACACGTGGGTCTGTCATGATCCTGCCACAAGACTGAGAAAAACATGACCAGAAGGGCAGAATCATGACATACAGCTACCACACAAGCAGGCGAGTGTAATCATATGACGAAGCAAATGTCATTTAGGGTGCATTCATATTTGTAGTTCAGTTCTCTTGGTTATTTTGGTCTGGACCAAAAAAAGAAAAAATATAAATGTAGTCCTGGTTACAAATTGATCGTTTGACCTCAGTACACTTGGAATATTTGTACTTTTTTAATATTTTAATTGTTTTGTATCAGTATCATGTGTTTTATGTTATGTAATAAATAAATGTGTTACGTTACTTTACCCACGTGTTACCGTAAGGGAACACTGGGAAGCATTGCTCTCTCTTCTGAAAGAGTGTGCTATGGAGACCACATCCTACCGCAAGGGGAGGTTACATGTGGAGACACCAACATGGTCTCACCAGTGGGGAGAACTACATGGAATATGATGCGTGAACCCGAGTAGGGAGCACACAACAAGATACGGGACGACCCTGCATGGGAGTCACTACGTATCGGGCAATAGTCCAAGTATAGGGGTCCACCTGAATAGGGGTGACTACCACAACCGGACTTGGTAAAACAGACCGCTCCGCCCGGTATGCTACCAATATTGCCAATGCTTAGTGATGGATGGAATGCCTATACCCTGTGGGGGAAGTAGGGAGGCTCAATAGTGCACTGACTCATCGAAGGGGGGAGAAGGCGCTTTCGCAGGCATACAACCACCCAGGCACCGGTCTCACCTGCTGTTAGCGTGTAAGACACGGGGGTAAAACCTCACAAAGGTACTGGGCATTAGGGTTGTTACGGTACCATAAACATGTCTTACGATACTATACCAGCTGAAGTATCTCGATACCATGTAGTATCACGATGATGTGCCATATAATTCAAATCTATACAAAAAACACAGATTTAGATTAAACATTTTGTATTTACTATAGTAAACTGTATTATACTTTGCACTAGAATATGTTGTTGTATTAACTGTAGTAATTGGATAAATTGTAGCAAATACATTTACATTTAGTCATTTGTAAATACTATAAATACTGTAGTATACTTAAATATTTACTATGATAAGACTCAAAAACACTAGTATCTATGAGTTCCCTTTCTGTCGGTCTCTCGACGTTGTGTCGAGCTGACAGATATGGTTTGATCTTGAAAACCTATCAACTTCTGACTAGTTTAGAAAAGGCCAATGAAATTGGAGAATGAAATTTGCATGCCGGACTCCGCCCGCGGATATCCGGGTATAAAAGGGAGACGGCGTGCTGCATTCATTCACCTTTTGTTCTTCGGAGCCTTCACACTGATCGACTTCGAGACTTCAATCTCTACGCCGAATTACTGCTGTAATCTTATGATGTGGTGCAGCGGACTGTCCCTTCCTGCAGCGACTTCCCCTGGGCGTCTCGGCAGTTCCAGAAGTGTTCGAGTTTTTTTCTCTAAAAGAGCAAATTTCTCCAGCGTGGCATGTCCCGCTGTTCTCATGGGGTGCAACACACTCATCGAGGAGGGGGACGGACACGATGTCTGCTTCCAGTACGCTGGGGCAGACGTTGTGGATACGTCCTGCCCGCACTGCGGGCGGTTGATGATTCAGACGTTGCGTCACAGGTGGGTGTGTTCCCACGGGACTCAGCCACCACCTCTTATGCTCCCCGTTCCATGACGGCAGGACTACAGCCCTGCCACCCGCTATGGCAAGCAGCGAGGGTGATATGAGGATTACTGTGAGCGTGACCGTTCGCACCTCGTCTCGCTCGTCTGACCGTTCCCCAGGAGACGGTCCTACCATCTTGTTCCTCAAACACGTATTCGGACACGATGTGTGATTACGAAATGTCTCTTGCAGCATCGGGGGGTGACGTACTGCCATCCGACTCCAACAATTCCTTGGGCTCCCTCCCTCGTGGGGTCGAGCCCAAGAAGAAGCGGACGTCGAAATGTCAGCCATGCTTTCCCGGGACGCCGTGAGCGTCGGGTTGCAGTGCCCGCACTGCCTCTCCCAGCGCTCGTGGCTGGCTACATGGCGCCTCGGGTTTGAGCGCGGATCCAAGCCGCGCCCGCCCCCAGTGCCGTGTTTACCAGAAGTGCATGAGGAACTTAGTAAGACCTGGAATGCCCCCTTTCCGGCACGTTGAGAGAGCTCCACGAGTGTAAGACCGACCCAGCGCTTATGCAGGAACTCCGCGCTGCCACCGACCTCGCTCTACGCGCGACCAAGGTGACCGCGCGGGCCCTGGGTCGGGCGATGTCCACACTTGTGGTCCATGAGAGACACCTCTGGCCGAATCTTGCACAGATGAGTAACGCCGAGAAGGCCCGCTTTCTCGACGCACCCATCTTGCAAGGGAGGGAGCTGTTTGGAGATACTGTCGAGCCGCAGTTCTCGACAGTAAAGAAGCAGACAGAGGATATCAAGCATATCCTCCCCCGCCACGACTCGGCCGCCCTCGGCCGTCGAGTCCCGTGCAACGTCTGCTTCCCAGCAGCCCTGATCCTCTTCGACGCCCTCCGGCTCTAGCACCCCCCACTCAGGCGGCCCCTCCGGAAGAGACATCGAAGAGGAGACCATCACCCCATCAGCAGCCGTGGCAAAAGCGGCCCTCATGTGAAGACCCCAAGGAGATCGAGAATACCATTGGGCCCGACCCCAGCCACTCCATTGCTGGGGGATCGGAGAGGGACGGTTCCGAGCTCAGCTCAGCTTCCCAGGCCACCAGGCTGGCTAGGGAGGACGATCCATCTCGGCTACGCAATCCAGTTCGCCAGACGCCCTCCCAAGTTTCGGGGCATCCTCTCTACCTCAGTCAGAGGTGGGGATGCGCCCGTGCTTTGTAAAAATGAATATCATGTTATGTGATGATGTCACTGCCTGTTTAGTCACTTCCTGTTAGTCCTTCCTGGTTCTGCACGAAAACAATGAGACAGACATGGGCTGTGTCTGAAATCGCCTACTTCCATACGATATAATATGCAAAAATGAGTA
Organism: Triplophysa rosa; assembly: GCF_024868665.1. NCBI lineage: Eukaryota > Metazoa > Chordata > Actinopteri > Cypriniformes > Nemacheilidae > Triplophysa > Triplophysa rosa. The sequence continues at coordinate 11,451,948 of NC_079891.1, read as the reverse complement.
TGAGTCATGAATAGTATGTCCGAAACCTCAATATGCAAAAAACAGTAGGCGAGTGTGGCGTGGTATAGCGAGGTCTGAGAGAGGAGGAGAGAGCAGGAGAGAGAGCCTGGAGACGAGCAGAGAGTAAGTGGAGCAAATGCAAACAACCAACATCTGTGTCTCGTTCCAGTAAGGGCGCGGAGAGACAGCATATAAGGTCCAAACCGACACCGACACGAGGGAGAGAGAGAGACGAACTGACCACGGGCTGTCAAACAAGGACTTCTTACCCGGTGGAGATCACACGGAGGACTTTACTGGATTATTACCTGCTCGCAGCGTGCTGAAGGAATAGCCGCTCTTATTTTGTGTTATATTGAATTGTATACCTCTCTTGTTAAAGTGACAATAAAAAGCCTGTGTCAGTGCGAACCTCGTTACAGCGAGAAATACCCGGATGGTCTACTACTTCCGCCGAGATTCGTGAGTGTGGATCAGATGGACACTTTTATATCCCATGATGCCACGGGAGTTGAGCAACGGTCAAATTTCAAAAGTAAATCAAATAAATATAGCGAAAAACTTTAAGGCGGACGTTTGTTTTTAATATAAATGCCAATACATTAATTTCTAGTGACTAAATTATGTTTTTTATCAACGCTCACGTATAGGTTGGTGTTAATACGTCATAGGTCAAAGAGCATTCGGGTCACATGACATGACCAAAAGACATGGCGGACGCAGTATGTCCGAAATGTATTCATACTACTCCCACTCATACTATATAGAACGTACTGTTTTAACAGCCAATAGGTAGGTACTTATTCAAATTAAGTACGTACTGTCACAGTATCCGATTTCGGATGCAGCGAGGGTGAGCTTTCACTAATAATCCATCACATCCACTATAATCCATCGTAGAGGCAATGCCGTAAATTCATCTACTGTATGTGACATGCTAAAGATTATATATTTGTAAGGATTTTGTTTAAAAGATGGTGTCTGAAAAGTTGTTAAAAACAAGCTAGCAGTAATGCTAATAGACATTACAGTTGCAACTACAGTGAGAACAGCAGTGATTGTTTGTAACAGACATTTATAATTGGATGATTAATCAAGACATAGACACTGAATATTGCTGTATTGTTTTATTACAGTTTTCACTGCAACATGTTAATGACAAAGAGTGACAGTAAATTATCAACCTTACTACAACTTTATCTTCATTGGCTACGGTTTAACTTGGTGTTTAGTCAGAGTTTCAACACACTGCACGAGAACACTACAGGCTGTGTTTTGTTGGCAATCGGCATGTATGTGCATAAATTACACAACACAAACTTATAGTGAATTAACAGTTATGCAGGGACTGCATTTTATCCAATGTACGAGAAGACGGCAGGGGTTTCAGTCAAACTATTTTTTTTTCAAATTATTTTTCATTATTTGTTTGTTCTTTGTTCCTTTAGTTTTCTCTTTTTGAGAAGATCTTCAAAGTTTACAAAATGATAACTCCGCGTCTGATCTGTGCTCAAAATTTAAAGAGACAGTGAACCTTAAATTGAAATCGCCATTAAAATTGTTTTGTTGTATAACATTTTATCTATGCCTTAATTATGTTGTAGTTGGAATTGACTTAATAACAAATTATTTTTATAAGCTAAAACAATATAAAATTGTTTTCATTCTGTTATTATATCACAGTTTCGCGCTACCTTTCAATGGTGTCCCACATTGTCCTACACAAACGGATTACCTGTCCCACATTTGGTTTGTTGGGTGTTGGTCACCCTAGCTGTACTACTGCCCCCCTGAACGCATTCAGGGCTTGCCTGTTTTCAGAAATCATCGTGTGTCTGTATCTGTCTTTTATAAATGTGATCAAACTAAAGACTCTTCGAAGATACGAAGTATGCAATACTACTCTATAGGTACTCAAGGTTAATATGAGATTGGCAGAAATTGCGTGTTACATCTGCTTTAAGTTTGGATGGCTCAAACACAGTATTAAAAGAGCTATTCTGAATCTACACAATCCCTGTGTTATGACACTTCCCAGCAGCAGGCAGACACATTGGGTCCTATAATACCACTCATCATGCTTGGCGCAGAACAGACTTTGGAGTGGAAGTGAAAAATGATATTTTCATATGATTTCTTTTTTTCTTAGAGGGCCATGGGGCTGGGGGGGGTGGTTGCAGAGTACAACGCAAGCCATTTATCAGAAGTGTAGACCCACAGCCGACCATAAAACCCAGTAAAAAAAATATAGCACCGTACGCTGGACCACTGAAAGTTATTAGCTCACTGTCCATAGACAATAAAGGAAAACAAAAAGAGAACAGATGAAACTGCTTTTTTAATTCATACCTCTTCTGGTGTTCAGACAGCTTACCTTGTGAGAGTCTTGATAATAAGGTAAGTTTCACAGCCAGAACCATCTGGTGTAGAAGTAAATGATTTATAGTCACATTGATCAGCGAGCACATTGCTGATGTGTTTCATTCAATAGAGAATCTGGGGCAGTTTTAAGGCTTTTTTTACGTCTTCACTGCTCCATTTCCTCTATCTCTCTCACTCCATTTAAAAATAGCTGTTAATTATAAATGAAGTTTAAATGTCTTCTGTGACCCAAAAATGCCGGTGTGGTTCTAAGAATCTCACCGTTTACAGATAGTGCTGTAGTACTCGAGTCCGGTCTCGAGACGTTTTTTTATCGTCTCGGACTTGTCTTGGACTCGTTGGTATTTGAACTCGGACTTGGTCATTGGTCTCGCAAATGTTCTAGTCGGTCTCGTCCGAGTCCAGCGATATATGTTTTATTTTCTCCTTCAAAACAAAACATTGATCGAGCAATATTCTTGTGATCAGAAAACTAATGATCCGAAAACTGTTGCCGACTCTCGACTCTAGAACGAGAGCTGCGCGTGCACATACATTCTCTTTTCACACAGCAGTTCAGTTCAGTGTGTGCTGTTGTTGTAATTAAATAACTCCGGTATATTGGTTCAAGTCCACGGGACTGTCATGCACGCCAGAAAGTGAATAACTGAATTAATTTGTGGATGATATTAAGTGTTTACGGGAGACGCTAAACGGGAACGAATCAGCTGAACTGGTTCGACCGGTTCACTCAAAAGAAAGAACCGGTTCGAATGAATGAATCGTCCGCGGCGTAGTGATGGGAATTATGATTCATTTGAGTGATTCGTTCTTTTTCAGTTCGTTCACAAAAATGATTCGTTCAGATTTGTTCACTGATTCGTTCAGTGACCATTTCTATAATACGCCAGCAGGTGGCGAAAAAGAGTTGTGTTATGTCAACGTACGTATTAATGGACGTATAAACTGATTACAGGCTTTATTAAAATGTGTGTCTCTGATCTACTCATTAAATAAATAAAATAAGTCTAAATAAGTGGTTCAGATGACCAACGCACAAGGTTTTTCTGCATAATTAAAAAGTTAATTGTTTGGTCATTTACACATTCATAAATCTGGGATTATGTTAAACGTAAAGTTTATGTATTTTAAATAAACAAGCGTGCAAAGTAGCCTACCTGTAACACTGTGCATCCGCTTTCTGCTGATTGCTGAACGAGACTCACATGCTAAATGACCCACCTACACTGTACACTCTCGTTCAATTCGTTCATTTCGTTCATGAACGACATGTACCAGTTCGTTCAATTCGTTCACGAACGAGATCTCTCTCTCTCGTTCAGAATCAACAAAGACTAGGTCAGAGTGGGCGTATTCGTTCAGTGGAAGATCTAACCAATTACACGTCCCTTCACAGCCGGAACTGGAATGCTATTTGCTGACGTGACGCGAATGAGAGCTAACCAATACTTTTTTGTTTTACAGTTTTTAGAGAAGTGCATGACATGAATTAAACGTAATGAAGTCGTTTTTATTTGAAAGAACAATAAATGATACAAAATGCACACAAACACCTGTGCTTGCAGTACAATAACTGAGTAAACAGGCTTGACATTTTCCATGCAATAAAAATGACAATGTTAATTTGTCTTTGTTACATTTAACCATCAGCTTGCATTATTGAATTATTTTCGTAAGGATCTTTACATTGTGTCCGTTTCTGTACTTGTTGAACAAGAGACCTCATCTTTCATTTCGTTTACGAGGCAGAAGTAACAGCTCGTTCACGAACGAGAATCAGCGGGTCCTTTCGTTCACTTACGAACGAGATGACTGATCGTTAATTTCGTTCATGAACGAGAATCAGCGGGTCTCGTTCAGACTCAAACACAGGCTCGTTCAGTGAAGGGCGTATTCGTTCTGTTCATTCAACCAATCATATGCTTTGTCAAAGCTCACTCTCGAACGCCATTGGCTCGTGCTTTAGACACTCTTTTAAGCCAAGACGCTCTGTGCTCGAGGGAGAGATTTCAGTGAACGAGAAATATGAGTCATTGCATTTCGTGAACGAGAACGATTCGTTCACGTAAAAGATTCGTTCAAAATGAACGATTCGTTCACGAACGAAACATCACTACCGCGGCGCGAACCAGCGTCAATCATTCATCAGTCACGATGTCAGCGAGCAGCGGCATAATACAGATTGGTTTTACAAACCATAATAAATGTATCGACAGTGCGCTTAAAAGGAAACTTTTTGCAACAAAACTTTACCCGAAACATGTGGGACAACATCCAATTTCGTAAGACACCTGCAAAGGCATCACAAAGAGAGGTAAGTTAATGCCATGTTTCAGAGTTAGCATTGCATTTGAGTATTTTAGAAAGTTTGGAAAGTAGGGCTTAAAGATAAGATTGATCGTATTTTTATTGTCATTGTGATGAACATGTTATTTAAGGATGGGCACCGACGTGCTTATGAACGTGCTTATAAACGACCCGTGGAGCCTCTGCTCTCTCTAGCGGCTCCTCTATCGAACGCGCACGTGCACAGGCAGGCGCGCACACGCACGCACACACACGCACAAAAGTGTTCATTGCTGCACAACCTTGCTGTTAGGAGGGCTGATAAAAAAGTTCCTTAAAAAAGTAATAAACAGTTACACTTCGGCTTTGTGACTTTAGTGCTATACCTATATAGTAAAAATAAAATGACCTTATTTTATCTGCTTTTTGATCATTACAAACAATAATGAAAATGATTATCTTAGAATAGAAGATATGCTGTCTCTTGCATCACATAAATTATCAATAGCTAACTATGTGGTCTTGTAGTCATGATTTTTTTCTGTCTCTCTTGACTGTCTCAATTGGACTCGGTCTTGACTTGGACTCGAACCTCTCTGGACTTGGACTTGACTTGGACTCGAACCTCTTTGGACTCGGACTTGACTCGGTCTCGACTAGTCCTGGTCTTGGACTTGTCTTGGACTCAACAATGGTGGACTTGACTACAGCCCTATTTACAGATACTGCACTCAAATTTGAGAATGAATTTATTGTAATGGAAGGAGTGGCATGCAACGCTATTCAGAGTTTAGCACTGCCAAAATATCCAAACAGAAGAAGCAGAATAGTCATGAGGTAGGATCTATTGTTGTCAGTGGTGGTACCTGCAGTACCAATAGTTCTACAGATGGACATGCACACTCTGACTAGTGGGAATCTGAGAAATAAGAAATCAGCCTGAGGAAACAAATAAAGATGTTTGGAAAATGTGTAGTTTCTTCTCACCAGTCTAACTATTTACCTTAGGGATAACAACTACACGCACGCACGCACGCACACAGACACACAAACTTTGATATAATATGAATTTTACAATGGTCTATTAGAAGAGAATCAAGCAGCACATATCATGACAACCTGTTACATGAATCTCCCTCAACACTTGTACAATTGATTCCATTGTCATCACCATAATCTCTGATCTCCAGAATTCCCAGAGAGTTGTATCAAAACTAAACCACATTTTAAGTAATACAGAACCTTCACATTTCAGTTTTAAACTGGGGGCAATGCAGAGGAAATTACAGAGAAGAACAGTCAGAATTTTATATTTAGTATTAGACTTTAAAATTATAATCTGTTTTTCTTTATCCTCTTTCTCTTCCCCTTTCTTCCTCTATATGTTAAAAAAGTACATTTGTTTTTAACAGTAAATTTTAAAACATTACATTTATTCTCTTAGTTTTGTCAACAACATTTTTTCACCAATGAAAACGAATTTTTATCTAAAATGTATATGATATTGTGATATATTTAGTGGACTAAAACTTGACTGGTGGTTTTCACAGACAATATTGTGTAAAATCAAAGCCAAAGCAAAAATATTTTGTTCAGCATTAGCAGCTTCTGGAACTGCCGAGTGCGATTGAGTGGAGGTGGTGATAATTTGCACATTCATGTATCTGAGTATACTTAAAGCTGAGGTGAAGAGTTACAATCAAGCTATTTTACAGCGGGAAAAATATTTTCAAAGGTAAAAATGTTTAAAGATCATGTATCACACGCAGTTTCTGCCAATCTCATATTAATCTTGAGTACCAATACAGAAGTAATGCATACGTCGTATCTTCGAAGAGTGTTTAGTATGATCACATTTATAAAATATAGATACAGCTGTACGATTATTTCCGGAAAAACATGAGCTGCTGGAGGCTGGCAGTGGGCTGGCACTACAGCACGAGCACACAACACATGTCAAGTCAAGTCAACTTTATTTATATAGCGCTTTTTACAATTTTCATTATTACAAAGCAGCTGAACATGATACATATTGACACAGAATACAGACAATCCCACATAAAAAAAACTCCACACACACAATATGCACACGTAACACACATAGACATAGACACACACGCAAATGCACAGACAAACAGACGCGCACACGCAGACAAGCACGCACACACACACACAAACACGCACACACACGCACAGTGAAAAGCACACATTTAAGATAAATGAGAGAGAAGCACAGGTCAAATATTAAACGGACTATAAATTCCTATATGCGATATTAATTAAGTAAAACTTAAAAATTCTAATTCTAAATCATCGCATTAATCCCTTCATGTTTTTAAATTAAGCACGTACACACCCATTCCAACAAAACACAGACATAATGACTTCGTTTCACTTACCGCGTGCAGTTCATGTCCAACATATTTTAGCACTGGGACCACGCCTACTATCAGTTTCAAACGATTTCCAAATCCAGCGTTATATCCACAGTATGTATAACACCCATCACTGAAATGCCGTGAACAAACATCACTTCTCTCCCTATCACAAGAGTAATGAGTTGCAGTGCAGACCCACAGCGCAGCCAAGCTTGACGCAGAACAGTCAATCTTGATGGTAGGCGGATCTTTCTATGCTCGTCGTTGGCGCGTGGGCGGGCATTTTTTTTTTTGCCTTGCTTGAATTGCCAAATAAAAGGAATAGGATCCCTGTTACGAAACCGGGATCCAGGCTTATAATTTTTTTTCCGAAACAAGTTGGAGTGCTTGGGGAGTGTATCAAGCACAGAAATACTACGTCATACGTCCAACTCGTTTTTTAATATGTTGACCATGTTAAGCATGAGAAACCAGCATGTTTAACAGTGTAAAGAAATCAGAATGCATGAAATAGCATGTTACCTGATCTTTGTTTTAATTCCTCAGAAACAGTTGTGGCTGCAACAGAGCAACACAGACGCAACAACAGTGGTGCAGTAATACTTAGGCCCAGAGGTGGAAAGTAACGAATTACATTTACTTGCGTTACTGTATTGAGAAGGTTTTTGTGTACTTGTACTTTAAGTAGCTTTTAAAATCTGTAATTTTACTTGTACTTAAGTATGATTTGTGTGATGTTTGTACTTCGCTATATTTAAAATCACATCCGTTACTGAGTAAAAAAAAGAAGAAAATATTGCAAGGAAAAAATGCGACCGGAAATTATTCCAGTGAATAGTGGGCGCAAGTTTGAGTTTGCGCCAACACCAGATTAGAAGAGCGATGGAGACGGAGAAGTTAAACATCGGTATAGTGCACCTGTCCTAAGGTGAAACCCTATCGAACTCTAAATGCTGAAGAATATGAAGTAAACCCCTGGCCATATTTAAGCAACCATTTTGGCTTCAAAGCAGGATTATGGACGCTGTGCAAACTAGCATTTTATAAAAATCCTTTTATGCAAGAATGTTGAGGTAAGATAAATAATATTTGTTTAAATACTGCTCGTACCCTTGTTGCATTGATAACTAATAAGACGTTTGGACAGTTTAGTAAAAGTCAAAACAACATTTGTGCAAAATGCTATATTTTAAGTGTTTAATCCCATTTTGTAGACGCACGGTTCACTAATGTGTCTGCACCACATTTATGCAGTGTGTATGGAACTGAACAACTTCTGCTTTAATGACATTTAAACGTGCATCATATGTCTCTCTCTTATGTAAGCTCGGTGCAAGAAAGTCATATGTGTCATGGTTCTGCCCCACCTTGTCTTGCTTCTCTTGACCTAGTGGCAGAACCATGATAGAACCTCTTGTTTTATGTGGAGAGTGACGTTTTGTCCCTCATGGTCTTCCACTCTCCGGTGTGGCGTCTCTGTTCCCGCCCTTTCGTCTCGTTATTGTTTGTTAATTAGTTCATGTCCTGCACCTGTCCCCTCTTGATTTATCCCCTTTATTATGCCCTTGTGTCTTCTGTCTCGTGCTGGTTCATTGTTCTGTTGTGTTCTGTCGTTTGTCATGTGGGTTGACAGAATGAACCAGCCAACGTCGGACCCAGCAGACAGAGGGATCTCAGCGGGAGGGGACGATGCCGCCGGACTCCCTTCCAGGGTTGAATTCGCCGGACTCCCTTGGAGGGTAGAGGCCGCCGGTCTCCAGTCCAGAGTCGAGACCGCCGGGCTCCCTTCCAGGGTTGAGGTCGTCGGATTCCCCTCCAGGGTTGAGGCCGCCGGTGTCCTGTTCCCGCTGCAGATCCCTGCCGGCCTCCCAGCTGGTGACCAGGCCTGTCGAGTCGACTGTTTGTGTGTTTGTCCTTGTTTGCTGCCCAGCTGCCAGAGAGCGCTGCCCAGCCGTCGGAGATGCTGCCCAGCTGCCAGAGAGCACTGCCCAGCCGCCGACATCCTGTCCTGTCGACATCCAGGCCTGCCCAGCCGGTGATAGCTGGTCTCCCAGCCGGCCATCCAGCCGGCGCCATGTCCTGTCCAGCCGGCCATCCAGCCGGCGCCATGTCCTGTCCAGCCGGCCATCCAGCCGGCGCCATGTCCTGTCCAGCCGGCCTTCCAGCCGGCACCATGTCCTGTCCAGCCGGCCTTCCAGCCGGCACCATGTGCTGTCCAGCCAGCCTTCGTGCCGGCACCATGTCTTTGTTTGGACTTTTTTTTCCCAATGTATCACGTTTTTGGTCGTGTTTTGTATAATTTTTTTTTTGTCACAGTCTGTCTAGTCTTGTTTGTTCCTTGAGGAGCATCAGGATGCTGCTCCTTAAGGAGGGGCTTCTGTCATGGTTCTGCCCCACCTTGTCTTGCTTCTCTTGACCTAGTGGCAGAACCATGATAGAACCTCTTGTTTTATGTGGAGAGTGACGTTTTGTCCCTCATGGTCTTCCACTCTCCGGTGTGGCGTCTCTGTTCCCGCCCTTTCGTCTCGTTATTGTTTGTTAATTAGTTCATGTCCTGCACCTGTCCCCTCTTGATTTATCCCCTTTATTATGCCCTTGTGTCTTCTGTCTCGTGCTGGTTCATTGTTCTGTTGTGTTCTGTTTGTGTCATGTGGGTGAGTTATTGTTCTGTAGTTAGTTTAGTTTATTGTGGTTATGTCAAGTGTTGTTATTATTTCTAGTCTAGTTAGTCCCTGTCCTTGTTGCTATGTTTTGTTATGTTCCCCCACGTGGGTCTTTGTTTTGTATTTTTTAGTTATAATTAAAGTCTGTCTTGTTAACCCCTTACCCGCTGTCTGCACTTGGGTCCTCTGTCCTTGTCCTCACCACCCACGTTCATGACAATATGAAAATGTGCTTGCTATTTCATGCATTTTGAAAAGCCCTGATGTACAGTGTTGCAAGATCATTGTTGAAAAGTACAACAAACAATAACAAGCCCAAAATAAACCTACAAATCGAAACATTTAATAAGGCAAAGAATTATTACGCGCAACTGTTCACTTTACTAACTATATAATGTATCTGCAGCTTCATAAGAAAAGACTAAACAACAAATGCGAAGCTCTTAAAAATAAGTAAACATGGCAACACCGCGAGAGCGTGCTGTGAAGCTCTGAACATAAACAAAACACAGCGTCTTTGTCTGTGTTTTAGTTAAAATTGCCTCACTTAACCAGCCAAAAACAGCAGAAACGTATCAAACGGATTAAACTCTTGGTATTCATTGTCATGATTCTGCCCCATCATGTCATGTCTTTCTTGGTCTTGCGGCAGGATCATGGCAAAGCTTTAGGTTTTATGTGGAGAGAGGCGCTTTGGGCCTGTAGGCCTTCCATATACTCTGTTGCGTCTTTGGCCCCGCCCCTCTCGGTTTCTTCGTTAACTTCCCTTCAGTGTTTCATCCCTGACACCTGTCCCTTGTTAATTATCCTTTGTTTGTTCTCCCTATATAAAGCCCTCGTGTCTATTGTCTTGTGCTCGTTCGTTGTGCTTACCTGTGTGCTTGTTTCCTTGTACGCTGTTTGATGTTGTGTCTGCTCCTGCTCTGTGGATATTCAAGCCAAGTTTTAGTAAGTGTCTAGTTTAGTTTATGTCAAGTGTTGTTTAGTTAAGTGTTAGTAAGTCTTCTTCCTGCTTTCTATTTTATTATCCTGCTTCCCTGTTTACACCCCACCGTGGGTCTTTGCTTTGTTTTTGTTGTTCAAATAAATCTTGTTTTTTTGTTATACCCTCTGATACACTGCCTGCACTTGGGTTCCTCTCCACGTGATACGTGACATAACGAACAAGCCATTACAGAACCCAGCAGGCACATGGAGTCGGACGAGGCATTTAGGAGCCGCCAGGCTCAAGTCCTGTTCAGCTTCTGCCAGAAGGGGACCCCCGTGAAAGACTTCGCCATGGACTTCCTGTCCACTGCGCGCTACTCGGGGTTCAACAAGGCAGAACTGAAGGTAATCTTCAACAGCTGCCTCGATGAACCCCTTGAGCCAGGTGAGATGCGCAGGTTGAGACCCCTGGGCTTCGTGGACCAGCTCCAGCTCGTGATGGATCGTGAGCAGCCCAGGGGAACGTCCATGGTGGAGACTCTCATGGGGCCGGCGACCATCCCTGAGGACAGCCCCTTGCAGATCGAGGTTTTGGGTGTCGCCACACCGTCCGCCTCACCCCCTGCAGCCTCTCCACCACCAGCCAGCCTCGGTGGCAAGCGGGGAAGGTGAGAGTCCTTGGGGTCCTCTTCGGAGGCCTCCAACCCGGAGCCTGCCGCACCCTTCACCTCGAGCCGACCACCAGACGGGTGGCTTGACTTAAGAAGAAGAGGCAACGGAGGGGTGAACGGGATCCAGCCCAGCCGGTGCCCAGTCCGGTGCAGCCGGTGTCCAGTCCGGTGTCCAGTCCGGACCAGCAGCCGCAATCCAGCATTCCAGCCGGCGTCCCAACCGGCCTTCCAGTTGGCGACTCAGCCGGCCTTCCAGTTGGCGACTCAGCCGGCCTTCCAGTCGGCAACTCAGCCGGCAGTCCGCCCGGTCCCTAGCCGTGTCTGGCCGCCAGCCAAGCCTACCCCGGCTACAGTCCCCCCAAACTCAGCGCTCTCGAGCGCCTCCCCCTAAGACTGTCCCCTAGTTATGTTTACTATGTTCTGTTGGTTATTGTCTGCTACCCAGTCGGTCTTGTCCCATTAGTCTACCCCTTGGTGAACACCTGGGGGTGTTCATTAAGGGGGGGGGCTTCTGTCATGATTCTGCCCCATCATGTCATGTCTTTCTTGGTCTTGTGGCAGGATCATGGCAAAGGCTTAGGTTTTATGTGGAGAGAGGCGTTTTGGCCCTGTAGGCCTTCCATATACGCTATCTCCGGTGTCTCGTCTTTGGCCCCGACCCTCTCGTTTTCTTCATTAACTTCTGTTCAGCGTTTCAACTCCGACACCTGTCCCTTGTTAATTATTCTAATTATTTTTTGTTTTTCCCCCTGATACGCTGCCTGCACTTGGGTTCTTCTCCACGTGATTCGTGACATTCATGTTTCTTGTTCACTGCGATCAACGGAAAACATGTTGCTATGTTAGCAATCAGGATACAATGGTCAATCATCACGTTTACTCTCATTCCGTTCAAACGTGGGACCATTTATATGTGGTTTCACTGCTGAAACTTAGCTGTGTGTACCATCGATTATTTATTAAGAAAACAGGGCTTACAATCTTTTTTAAGGCTTAATTTTGCTTCTTAAGAAAATATTTATTGAGTTAAGAATTGTTACATTAATATTTCTGCTATAGGATTCTGTGATGTTTCTGCAAAACAAGGCAAACATTATTTATTTGTAGCAGTGCACTTGTAACCCGTTTTAATATAAAATTAGGCACTATGATGACTATTGTTGGTGTTGCACAAAACAGGAGAGGTCCCCCCGCTTTTCAAAAGTAACTAAGTTACTTTTACTTGAGTAGATTTTTTGACTGGTAATTTTACTTGTACTTAAGTACAATTTCATCAAAGTAGTAGTACTTGTATTTGAGTAGTACTTGTATTTTTTTACTTTTTCCACCTCTGCTTAGGCCATTGGTTCTCAAACATTTTCGTTGTAAGGCCCCCTTTGTGTAGAGTGCATCGCTTTGTGACCCCCCCCCCCAAATAAAACTTATAGGGCCGGTTTGCACGCAAGTAATGTTTTTAGTAAGGCATGTTTGTTAAAACTACTTAAATTTCCTCATTAAACTAAGGCCTAGTCCTGGTTTAAGATAATCCCTGTCTGGGAAACCACCCCAAAATCTTAGAATTTTAATTAAACTAAAAACATTTTAAGTGTTTCAATGCTGGAACGTCAATTCTTTTGGTTGGTCTTATTTTTTCTGATGTTTGATTGCATAAAATCTATTATAAAGCTATATATTTCATAAAATGCCATACAATCTGTGGCCCACCTGGATCCATCTTGGGGTATGTAATTCGGTCAGCAGTTGTAAATTGGGGTATTTTATAACATTTTAGAATGTGGCTCAACCAATCAGAATCAAGGACCAGAACTGACCATTTAAAAATTTAACTTTACCAATTCATCTTATTTCTACCGAACATTTACTGAACATTGTTTTCCTTTATTTGAGTTAATACGTAGTTAAATGATAAAAATAATAAAAATGCTTTCTGAATTATTTTGGGAAATGGTGTCCTTCCAACTAGCTTTCTATAATGCGAATGACTTATGAGCTAATGAGCTTGTCAAGTGTTACAAGACCTTTTTGATGACTTCATACAGAAAGAAAAAAATGCAAAATCTGAACCAATGCTAAAATGAATACATTTAGCAATAAAATTTTGCTTTGAGATACATTTTTACAAGACATAACCAAACCACCTTTGTAACTTTATGTTGCTTCATGCAGGACAGTATGTTGACCCTCTTGAGCAAAGGAGCATACAAAAAAAAACATGCTAATTATGTGTTCATCTCCATGGAAGCCCAGAACAGAGTTGATTGTGATAACAGTACAAAGCATGCAGCAGTTTGCCTGAAGCAAGAGCAGAGAGTGAATGCACAACAGCCAAGCCCCTTTCTCCCTGATATGAATCTAATGAGATAACCAACACATGAACCCGTTCTGTAATCTTATTAAAGAGCACTGATACTCATCAGCTATATGAGACAAACATCAAACACACTCTCCAAGTTGGCCAAAGAACTAGTTTGTTGTCATTGGGCAATACAAAAGCAAGATACCAGGCATGTGTTTGTGTGGATTTTGAAAATGTCAAAACAGCATTGCACAGAAACAAGTGCATAATGAATATAAGGTACAAAGAGAGCTGAAGAAACCAAAATTCAGAGGCAATTTTTCTTTAACATAATCGCTAATCGTTTTATTTACCCTTAAAAATGTGGCTCATTCAAGAATATCCATGTCTGTATATCTAGTGCATCTCTATGGATCTCCATCATTTTTCTTTTTCCTCTAGAAATAAAATGGAAATCCTTACCACCTAGCTAGTGTTATCGGATACTATTACAGATTGCATGGTAAAAGACTCTGTCTACAGTAGTGCTTTTTCATTTGAAAACTGAGTTTTCGTTTTCAAAATGATCTTTGTCCACACTAGCGTTTTTAAGCGTTTCCGAAACGCTGTCCATCCACACTGAAACGTCTGAAAACGCTCACATCCATGTACTGCCCATAAGTAAAACCTAAGACTAGGGATGCACCGACTGTTCGGCCACCGAAAATGTTCGGCCGAAAATAGCAAAAAAACGCAAGTTCGGTGTTCGGCCGAATTTGTGAAGTGGCCGAATAAATTTTACCGAACATGACTCGTGATACGATCAAGCAGCAACCAGCGCAGAGAGAGACACGCGTGCGCTTTATTACTGCCGCAAACATGTTGGCAGTGCGTGTGTGTGCGTGTGTGTGGAGCATTTTAAAGTGTCAGAGAAAGACACAGCACGGGACTTGCCGCACGGAAGTACATTTCCGAATCTTTACCGGTCGGTAACTTTACTTCAGACGGAAGCGGGCTGTCTGACAGTAGCCCCGCTGCTCGCGACATTCTTTGACATCATACAGTGGTCGCGTGCACACAGTTCCCTGTACTAAACAACTTGTCAAAGTATGTTCGGTGCATCCACGAGTGCACCTTCTAGAACAGTCATCTTTTGTGGGCGGAGTTTGGAGGAGAGACGTGAACTGAAATGGTTGTCAGTCAGCATCAGTCAGAATTGCTTGCATTGGATGTTTTTTTTTCTCAAATCATTTTGCAATGTAGCCTATAATAATAATAAACCTAATAGGGGCAGTCGTGGCCTAATGGTTAGAGAATCGTACTCGTGACCAAATGGTTAGAGAGTCGTACTCGTGACCAGAAGGTTGCCGGTTCGATTCCCAGGGCCGGTGGGTAACGACTGAGGTGCCCTTGAGCAAAGCACCTTACCCCTACTTGCTCCCTGGGCGCTGATAGCTGCTCCGGGTGTACGTGTGTTCACGACTTGCTGTGCGTGTGTTCACTACTCTCTGGATGGGTTAAATGCAGAGGGTACATTTCGGGTATGGGTCACCATATCTGACTAATAGTTCACTTTCTTAATGTGGAATGACAGTTTTTAATGAAGTGTTTTGTTGTAGGGGTACAGAGTAACTTACATTACATTCTTTTAGCAGTCAGTTATAGGCCTAATTAATATAGGCTATTGATGAAGGGAGAGGGCTCAATTTTTTGTTTGAATTTACTTTGTTTTACTCAATTTTATATTAAGTTGTATTGTATTTAATTGAAAAGCAAAACAAATTATAAAAAGCACATTTTGACTATTCAGTTTGTGCAATAGTGAAAAAAAATGGCTTAATAAATAGAAGAAATGCAAAAAAAGCATGTTCGGTGTTCGGTATTATTCAGCATTTGGCCAAGTGTTTCACATCATGTTCGGCTTCGGCCAAGAATTTTCATTTCGGTGCATCCCGACCTAGCATGTGTCATTCTGTCAGGCGTTTATTTACAATTCTGCCTTATGTTGCAGCAATGTGGAGCAAAGACACAGTTCTACAGTATTTTGTTCTTACTGACCGCCAGAGGCAGTGCTTCATACTGAATCTTATCTCTCTTTGCTCATGCACAGGTTGAGTTTAATAGCAACAACGTCACACATGACCCGGAATGTCATTGGTATCCACCCCTATTTAATCCCGTGACATCTGGCGAACTGCCTCTATAATCTTCTCGCATACTTGCAAAAGATTTTGGTCGAAAGGGAAAAGGGAAAACTCTCATTCATAAAAATACCACCGGCTTCGTCTTACAATCTCATAACAGTTTTATTGTTGGAGCAGCGCCTGTTGTGGCAGGTAGCCAAAACAGTTCAGCCCAAAAATGGCCCAAATCCGGCAGGCCAGAAAAAATAAATTGGCCCAGTTGCGGTTGCCAGACTAATGCCATATCTGGGATGAATGATGCCGCAGAATCGGCCCAAGTACACTGGCCCGAGTCCGGTTGCTTAAAGTGAGCCGACACTGCCAGCATAGGGCCACAATCACGACAACTAAAAATTGTACACTCAGCCACCACTGGCCCGAGTCCGGGTGCTTAAAGTGAGCAGACACTGCCAGTATAGGGCCACAATCACATCAACTAAAAACTGTACTGAGCCACCACTGGCCCGAGTCCGGGTGCTTAAAGTGAGCTGACACTGCCAGCATAGGGCCACAATCATGCCATCTACAAACTGTACACTCAGCCAGCAAATGTACATGCGTTTAATAAGAACAACAAAACTAAATTAAGTACAGTGTGTTGTCTTTCAGGTATAAATTCGAATGAACTTTTATTTTGAAGAGACTCTTAATTTGAAGGGTTTTGCCTGACAAAAAGTTCCTGGTTCTCGGGTTGTTTTTGGTCAGTAGTTGAGGAGGCTAGCCGGATCTACTCAGATACATTTCTGTGTTCTACTGCATGTATTCAACACTGTAAATGCCACAGAGGCAACATCGTATATATCGATGAACAACATCGTGAATAATTTCATAGTTACATTCATTAGTTAGCGATAAAAAATATTACTTATATGAAGAAGGCATTTGATTTATTTGCATTTAAAAACGTTTTATTTTCACTTATTTACATGAGAAAGGCACATGTTACAGAGCTAAATGGTAATTTTTATAGTTTTCTTTGTTACAGTTTTCACTCTGACCTTGTAAAAGGAGAAAAAGAGCCACAGTGAAGAGCATCTAAAGCTTACTACGACTCGAGTCTTCATTTAGAGGAAGAGTTTAGCTAGTTGTATAGCTGCAGCTGCTACACTGCAGTGAGGACAACATATACAGTATATCATTTATTCTTAATCATGCACTTCATAAAATCTACTAAAATAAATGTGTATTAGACATTCAGTTTTATGTAAAAATTAAGCCGTTTTTAAAATGTTTTTCAACAAAACAATTTTATTGGGATGTGATTTACTTTTCCCTTCTTAAAACACTTTACACTGTGAATAGACTATGCACAGAACAAACTTTTTTTAGAGGTTTCAAGTTTCATACTTTACTTTAGGTGTTGCCATGTGCTCCTATGTAAAAATGCTCCAAAGAAATATGAGAAATATATGTTTAGATATTTATTTGAATTGTAACATTACAATAACAAATGGAAGTGATCGATAAAACATCTGGAATCTCCTCAAGTAAGTGTACCTTAAAAGAAGGACAGACTGACAGAAAGAGATAAGAGAGGGAACAGAAAATGACTCATGGTTAATACATCAGACAGACTGAAGGCATGAATGGTAACTCATGTAA
>NC_079891.1:11287587-11434481 GCF_024868665.1 Triplophysa rosa | reverse complement strand
TTCCTGACAGCATTTCTGTAAAGTTATGTATTTATAATTCATTAACAATTTTGGGTTACTCAGGTATGCAATAAGGTTTAAAACACATAAATTAAAAACACATGCAGAAATCCACAAGAAACGTTTATGAATATACTGACAGAAAAAAAGAACAGAACGGTACGTTTTAGAGAAGATGTTTATCGCACATATCTTTTGATCATTTTATAATATTTCTTCCTATAATACAACATATAACACGTACATCAGCTATGTGCTCCTTAAGGTGAGCAACCAACTCCCTGACTCCGTCACTCTGGCGCTCACAAAGTGCAACCGTGCACTTCAATGTAGCTAAAGCCATAGCATGATCCGGAGCAACCGACGACACAGCACTATGGTGGCGATAGAAGTGCGATTTTAATGCTGCATATCTAGAAAATACCTGCTTACAGCCAATTTCCACACACTTGAAAATACAGACGGGGTTCATTGCGATGCAGTTTACAATGTACAACATACGCCTTAAGAGACTGAACAGATTCTCCACAAACACAACAAGAATACATCTTACAGGTCAAACAGGGAAATATCAACCATAAAACGTAACCTAAAATCACATAAAACAAAAACCTTACCGTAGTAAGACGCTGAAAATGAGCTGAATCCAAAATGACAAGTCCAGACAAGTCCATAAAGTTTNTCCCCTTCCCTCTGTTTATTAGGGGAATTTTCTGAGCTTATCTTTCCATCACACTACTTAAAATCAGTCTCTATAGCTTTAATCCTTGGTAAAAAACTATTCTTAATAACAGGAAAACTAAACAATTATGAAATATTAATTGTTGAAAAAAAAAATTGAAAACATGGTCACTTCTTTTAACTTTCTTTAAGGTCGGGAATGTAAAATCTTGAATATTGATTATGGTAGTTATGTTCATAAAAACCCAGCTTTATTATTTGTCTTTTGTAAATATGAATTTAAATCTGGATGTTTAATATAATATTGATGCTTGTTAATATGGGTTAACAAATTCTCATGTTTAGAATTAGTAATACTATATACAAGCTAGAACTATCTAAAGCAAGTCTTCAGTCAGCTAACATTACATTACTTGTGAATTTAAATGTTAGGTAATCGGGATCTTTTTATTTTTTATTTCTTTCTTCTATGGATTGTCTTCTATTTATTTCTCACTAAAGTAAAAAACATTTGAGATTAAGTGCCACTTGCTAAATCATTTTATTACAAAGTAAAACAATTTTGCTGCATTGTTAAAAGGTAACCCATTCTGAAAAAGTCTATTTACCCTACCTGTGCCCAAGTCTCTGATCTGTCCACCCCAACACTCAACCTTAACTGGCCCGAGTCAGTATGGCCATATCTCACCCAAAATGACGGGAGCAGTTGAGAACCATAGTCAGGCCGAATGTGGCAAAAGTGCCATTTCTCAGCCCGAATTGGGCCACATCCGCACAACCAAAGCCAAGCCGAATCTGGCAACCATTGCTGGGCCAGAGCTGGCTTACTTTTGGTGAGCGACTGCCAGAACACAGCCGAGTGCGCCGACACTCGGCCGGAACTGGCCCGACTGCACTGGCTACCTGGGTCGGCGTCCTCTAGAGGTTGCGACGGACTACGTACTTTTTTTCTGTTGAAAGCTTGCTGTTTGTTTACCACACGGCAGCGCTCATTATCGCTCTGAACCAGGGGCGTAAATCCCGGGGGTCCAAGGGTTGTCCCCCCAAATCATTAAAAATCGCACTGTCTATTGTGCTAAATATATTTATGTATACCTAAACTAATTGTGTAATTGGAAAAAAATACAAACGCAAAAAATGCGTTTTAAGTTTAGAAACAGTTGAGTTCCCCCTCCCCTGCCTCATAGTGGTTTGGCCCACTGCCTGCTTTCCCCGTTCATCTCACCTATGCTACACATAAGTTAGGTATGAGGTAGTGATGAGAAGTTCGAGTCATTTTTGCGATTCGGATGTTTGAATCTCGTTCAGCAAAATGAACAAATCTTTTTTCAAGTCATTTCGTTCATCTGAGCAGAGTTAAATTAATGTTGCATGTTAATAGCCAAATTACCCCATAACGTGTATTTATGCTAGTTTTGATCAGATATATAATAAGAAATAACTTATATTGTAGTTAGGGACAAGTTATGAGAAACAGTTATTTAATTATTTCCTGACAGCATTTCTGTAAAGTTATGTATTTATAATTCATTAACAATTTTGGGTCACTCAGGTATGCAATAAGGTTTACAGGTTGTTGTTTTTTATTAAAAAGTCTCATGCAGTTTGCAAAGTATATAATAATAGGCTATTGAAATCATTTAAATGTGCAATTATTTAATAAGAGATCACTTGTGTAATATATGCATTAGACATAAACACTGACTTTACTAGAGTTGCTTATGTTTATATTTTGTCAGCACAGTTCTTATGCAAAATAGTTAGTTATTAAGATAAATTAAAACACATGCAGAAATCCACAAGAAACATTTATGAATATACTGACAGAAAAAAGAACAGAACGGTACGTTTTAGAGATGTTTATTGCACATATCTTTTGATCATTTTATAATATTTCTTCCTATAATACAACATATAACACGTACATCATGCATTTGACTGATGATCCGGGAAGTTGTCAAGTAACATTAAATACTCGGACTCGAAGACTCCAGTACAGGCTGCAGGTTTGCCTGCGGAGCTACCATTTGACAAAAGAACAAAAGGGCTCGGACCCAATGACTCAAGAGACGAACTAATCATTTCTCTTTCCGGTATAAGGACTCGGACCCGACGACTCGAGAGACTAACTAATCATTTCTCTTTCCGGTATAAGGACTCGGACCCGACGACTCGAGAGACTAACTAATCATTTCTCTTTCCGGTATAAGGACTCGGACCCGATGACTCGAGAGACGAATTTATCATTTCTCTTTCCGGTATAAGGAATCGGACCCGATGACTCGAGAGACGAAACCGGTTCATGAACAACCCGTCACTAGTATGAGGCTCAGTTCAGCAGTGGTTGTTGAACTCCAGTAAGAAGGCTATTTTATTCACGTTAAATGAAGTTATTCTCTTTAATGTACTTGATGATGATTCATTAATAAATTAGTTGTGCCAAAAAAAGCACTGATTACTGATGTATTTTTCCATGAATCTGCTGTGTTAGTGATTAAAACATTACTTAGCTAGTTAACGTTAGCTTGTTTACCATAGCTTGTTGCATAGTGTGTCAAACACTGCAACTAACATGCCAAAGCCATTTCCCATGCATTGTTTTATTTGTGGCGACCTGGCATATCGTTAAAGAGTACATTCCTCAATATTTTTAAGGGCTTATTTTGGTTTATGGAGTGTCCGACAACAAGTTTATGTACATACATGATGTAAAAATACTATTATTTCGTAATAATAAGCAGTTTTTATTACCTTACTTCTTGACTGACTCTCAAATGATTCGTTCCGCGATTCATCTGTGTAATCTCCGCCTTTCCGCCAGCGTAGTCTGATCTGATTGGTCAGATAGTGTAGTCTGCTGTGATTGGTCAGATGGTCTAGTCTGCTGTGATTGGTCAAATGGTCTAGTCTGCTGTGATTGGTCAAACGCGTTCAGCATGTGTCGCAAATGGACCGCCTATCATTACTGCTGTATTACGGTTTGCAGGTGGTTGGATATTAACAGTGTATAGAGAGAGATGGCGTCGATTTTACCTTACCAGTTCGAGCCCGAGTCTGACGAATCATTCTTTAATCCTTATACAGATGCCAGTAAGAAAAAGGACTGTTTTAGACACTTCTCTTGTAACAGTTAGTTATCACGGCATACAGTGTACGGTGTTCGTATCTTCAGATGTTATTATAACTATAGTACACCACGCAGTTCTTGAAATAAAGACTTTGCGAGTTAATATGGTTGAACACTTACATTAGCGCAACGAGTTTATAGCTAACGTTAGGTAAACAAACAGTAACAACCCCAAAAATAACGGTAACGTTAGCTAAACACAGACATGAGATAACGTCACACAAATTTAATTTTAAGTAAAGACAAAAATAAAGAGTCACACTTACAGGTTGTGATTCGGTGGAGCTTACAGGTCCAAATAAAGTTGGTATTGCAACATCTTTTAAGGAAAGACGTTTAATGTATCCTGCAGTAAAGGCGCCAAGATTGATGAAGCAATCTTCGGTAAAATGACGCGCGCAAAGTAAAACGTTCGGTTTATACTCTTTGGTGTCGTTTGAAAAATAAATAGTAACCATTTTTTCCTCAGAAGTTCTTCCTTTGGTAGTGAAAATAAGACTGACTTAGTTTCACTACATAGAACACAGCTTCTCTTAGACATGATGCACACGTCACGAACGAGCTAGTACAGTGTTTGGGGAGGAGAGAGTTAAGTTTTCGCAGTCAGTAGGCGGGGATTTTTCTAGTGACGTAGGTACATTGTGGTTAAAGATTCGGACAGGTCATGGCTTGTTCGCGTGATTCAGAGTCGATTACCTTTTTTATAAGCTAATAACTTTGTTATTCGTTCACCTTCGGATTTACAACTTGGCAGATTGCTTACATTCAAACACGGCAAAATTAAACACTTCATGAAATGTATTTTTTATGATCTCGAGGAATGTACTCTTTAAAATTAACGGCCACACTTTGGCACTATATTTAGCGAATTTCAGACCCCTTTTGTCACAAAAGGTGCACAGCTTTCATTCAGTTGGAAAAGCTCGTTTTCTCAGCATCTATTTTGTGCATTGTGTGCGCGGCGGATAAGCTAAACATTCAGTTGACTGAAACTCACGATTCATCAACGAGTACAACACAGAATTTAAGCATCTGTCACTGTTACTGACTGTTTGGGTACATGAACATAGTACATCTATGCACATAGTTTGTTGGCGGAGCAGTGCACTACATGGGAAAATAACCACCACTCTTAATGTAGATGTATGGTGACTTGTCAGACGATGTTGCATTAAATCAGGATAACATTTAAAAAGTGTTTAAAAAGTGACTCATTGTTAACATGTAGTATCATGGGTAGTGTGTTTTTATACTTGTTTCCTGTCTTGACAACAGAGACAAAATGGAAACAGTTTATTAGGTGTTCACTTAATCTCAACTCAACTCAACTTTATTTATAAGCGCTTTTACAATTTTCATTGTTACAAAGCAGCTGTACATGAGACATATTGACTATAAGCAAAATAATTAAAGTTGTACCTGCAAAAACAAGAAAAGGTTGAAAACACAGAAGACAGACATACCCACATACAAAACACTCCACACACACAATATGCACACGTACTAACACACATAGACATAGAGACACACACACACACACGGATGCGCACGCACACACACACACACACACACCCACACACGCTCAGTGAGAGCACACATTTAGGATAAAGGAGAGAGAAGCACAGGTCAAATATAACAGACTATAAATTCCTATATGCAATATTAATTAAGTAAAACTTTAAAATTCTAAAGCAGCCCCCCGGTCAGGCAGATAGTGCAAAAACAGTATGCAAACGGTGGCGAGGAACCCAAAACTCTAATCGAGAAAAAAAACCTCAGGAGAATCCAGGCCCAACCAGGGGATTGACGCGGTCAAGAGACCGCGTCCTTCTTTATCCAGCTCTATCACTTGTATTACAGTATGTGGCAGTTCAATTCAGTTATAATATGACTGCAAGTCTGCATGATAAACCTATGGACCTAACGCATATTGTCGCTTTGTGACGTAGTAAGTACAATTTTGACTATTATTTGTGTCCCCTTCAAAAATTGCTCTTGAGAAATTTTGTTTATTGTCCCCGCCTACTGTTAAATGAGATTTACGCCACTGCTCTGGATGGTGTTTAACAGAGTGTTTCTTATTTGGGAGATACTGAAAGACTAGTTATACAGCATTTAGAGTTTTCTCGCTTAGCTGTTATTAAAGGGCACGTATTTTGCAAAATTCACTTTTATAATGTGTTAAAACATTAATACGTGTCCACAGTGTCTGTAAACAAGCAGTCTAAACAGTTAAAAATGTGCTCACTCCTTTTTTAATAATTTGCGTAATTCAAAAACCCTGCTGGTAAAAGCAAGATTTGAATTCTGCCGTTAATGTCGTCACTCAATGGCAAAGCCCGCCCAGCAGTGGTGACGATCTGCCCTATTTGCTTAGACACAGTCCCATGTGGGAAGTACAACAGTCGCCATCGTTAGATCGTCACTGGAGCTACACAATGTCTGCGCCATGGAGGGCACTACAGTTGTTCTGTATTAGGATGTACCGACCAGCATAACTGTCTCCATAGACTACCGCAAGCTGAGTTACAGAGAACAGCATGGTCAAATTTCATTTATGAAGGCAATGTCCCGCTGAGAATCGGTAAAGTATTTCACATTTCTGCCAATCATTTCACGCCGGACTGCTTCATGAATGAGGGCCAGTACAATGCTGGACTTTCAACGAGGTTGCTACTGAAACCGGGAGCAATACCAACACTTCGTGCCCAGTCCTCATATCCAGCAGAAGCAGTAACGTTAAGTATCACACCTCATATTGTTGCTGATTAGTCTTTCAAAATTGCCACTCTTAGTGGGCTTGTTATCGCGCTATATTGGTAATGTTGCTAACAATAGATGTACAGGGTCTAACTCTATTTATTGACGCTGCCCTCACATGCTGTCGGGCTTATCGTAAACAATACGTAAAGTAAGTGTGACAGTACATGATAGAACAACGTTGAAAGCGTAGTATAACCACACCTGCTCAACCTCCATGCAGCATTTATTCTCTGGCTCTGTAGTCATTTTACTGCAATTCCCACACGAGCACCTGCACAGCGATTTATACATTATCATGACGGACCATGCTAATGCTTATCGATCACTTGAAGAATGTTCATTTCACAATAATTGCAAAATTACAACTAACCATTCGGAAACGTCCTGTTCAATTCTTAAGGTTGTCTCTTCTTGTGTCTCTCCATCAGTGTTAGACTCCGGTTAGTACATATAGGGCTGAACACCACTAACAATTCCTGACATTTTGATGTTTTGTTTTGGCCGGTACGCATCAGCACGAGTTCCTGAAACTCCGCCCTCCTCTGGAGATGGGGCTGGGATGAAAAGCTCATTAACATTTAAAGAGATACAAGCAAAATCGGGGGGGTTTACACACACTCAAATACGGGCAACTTCAACATGCAATAATAAATGATCCGCTGGGTATTTTGAGCTAAAACTTCACATACTGTACACACTCTGGGGACACCAGAGACGTATTTCACATCTAGTAAAACCATTCGAACAACCTCTCCTTTAATATAACTGATACAGCAACCAGAGTGTTCTCGCTCAGTATTAGTAATTTTCTCCTAACAGAGTCCAGGGTGTTCTCGCTCTGTGTTTATTAATATTCCTACTGCAACCACAGTGTTCTCGCTCTGTGACTGTTATTATTGGTACTAGTGGCTAGAGAAGATTATGTATAGGCAGTTCGCCGGATGTCACAGGATTAAATAGGGGTGGATCCCAATGACATTCCGGGTCATGTATGACGTTGTTGCTATTAGACTCGACCTGTGCATGAGCAAAGAGAGATAAGATTCAGTATGAAGCACTGCCTCTGGCGGTCATCCAGAACTCATAGAACCGTAGTTACATACGTAACACTCATTTTTTTAAACAGTCGGATTAGATAATTTAGAGATATTGCTGCGGGTAACACAAGACTATAAAGCTGCGAAAGCGAAAGTGAAACTTAACTCATGCTCCGTTGCCAAACAATAACTGAGAGTAATTATCTCCTAAAATGCAATCTAAAGTATGCCTGAACTGACATTAATGCTCTCAAACCAGAGAGCAGATGAAACAACTGAGCACATGATGAAAAACGCGTCATAGTTTTTAAACTCCATCCGTTTTCCTCATCCACACTACAACGTGAAAACAGACTTTTCAAATGTATCCACTTTTGAGTGCATTTTCAAAAAGCTTCATGTTCGTTGTCTCAGTGTGTACGAAAGGCCAAACTGGAGCGAAAAAGATGCGTTTTCAAACGAAAACCCATTAGTGTGGTCAGGGTCTAAATTGTATTGTAGATATTATAATCTGACTTTAGTTTAAGCAGGTGACATTAAAAAATCAAATAGAAGATAAATAATCTACCCATTAAAGAAATCATCTGACATCTTGCTGAAAGAGAACAAAATCTGTATGTAGCTATATGATTCATGAAGCTCTTATGCTTGATAAAACAACCTTTTTGGTGGTTTCATCTCTTTGCCATGTTACATCCAAGTATTAGAAAATGTTATTTGCACACCATATAGCATCTTGTAAGGACTACAGGTAAATTGTGTGCTTCAGGTGATCTTTAAGGACATTGTGTCATGTTTCTGGTGGGGAAGAACCCAAATGCAGGCAGCCGGTGGTGGGGTTAACACAAAAAGACTTTCATAAATACAAACAAAACACCCACGATGGGGAAAACCAAGACTGCATACAACAAAACAAAGACTTCTCACAAGAAAGCAAAACAAGAATCAAAGCAAAAAGCAAGGGAGTCCAATACGTTAAATAATAATCCAACTGACAGGCAAGACAAGGCAGGAATGAGACGAGAAACTCACAGGGTTGCAGTTACAGGGGGACGTTGAACAAACACAACGAAGGAGCACAGGACAAAGAAACATGAGGGCATCTTATAGGGAACACAAACGAGGGATGATAACACAGGGCAGGTGAGGGTAATGAAACACGGCCGGGAAGTAATGCGAGTAACGAGAAGGGCAGGGCAAATGACGAGACACGAGAAAGCACATGGAATGTCAATGGTAAACACCCCATGACTTTCTGACACTAAACATAAGGGATCTGTCACGATCCTGCCACAAGACTAGAAAATCCTGAACAAGAAGGCAGGACCATGACAGAACCCCCACCTTAATGAACACTCCCAGGTGTTCACCAAGGGGCCGACTAACAAGACAAGACAGACCGGGACAGTGACAAGAACCAGATACACATAGAAAACATAACTAAGGGCAACACAGCAATGACAATAAATGGGTTGGGGTGGGACAGCAAGAATAACAAACATGGGAGGGGGGTTGGGACAAGACCTGTTCATAGGGGGAAGTCCAAAAGGGGGAAGTCCAAAGGGGTTGGGACTCGGGGGGAATAGTCTTAGTCCCTGGGAGTGCTCGCATGGGAGGAGTCCCAGGAGACTTAGCTGCGGTCGGCTTGGCTGCCGGCCGGACAAGGCTAGGGGCCGGATGAACTGCCGGCTAGGGTGCTGGCTGAGTCACCGGCTGGAAGGCCAGCTGGAACGCCGGCTGGGAGGCTGGCTGGAAGGCCGGCTGAAAGACGGCTGCACCGGCCTGGATCCCGGCTGCACCGGGCTGGGCACCATACTGGATCCCGGCTGCACCGGGCTGGGCACCATACTGGGCACACGACTGGACACTGAACTGGATACCGGGCTGGACACCGGACTGGATACCGGACTGGATATCGGACTGGACACTGAACTGGACCCTGAACTGGACGCCGGCTGCACCGGACTGGACGCCGGTTGGATCACCGGCTGGGATGCCGGCTGGATCACCGGCTGGACAGGACTGGACACCGGACTAGACATCGGACTGGACACTGGACTGGATGCCGGCTGCTGCACCAGCTGAGATGGAGCCCGCACTGCCCACCGCTGCCTCTTTTTCTCTTCAGCTGAGCCACCCGCCTGAAGGTTGGCTGAAGAAAAGAGGCAAAAGGCACGGCTGGCTCCGGCTGGGACTCCTTGGAGGTGGACCCCCAGGACTCTCGTCTCCCCTGCTTGCCCCCCAGGCTGACTGCAGGTAAGGCTGCAGGGGTTGAGGAGAGCGGTGGGGCGTTCCCCAAGGTGAGGTTGCCTACCGCACAGTCCTCCACAGTGCGACTGGGAAGCTATTGCCTCCCACCAAGCCGGGTTGGAGGTGCAGGACCACCAGGAAGATGTTGTGGCGTCCATAGCTGCCTACTGGGTTCGTATTGTGGCTCGTTCGTTCTGTCACGTTTCTGGTGGGGAAGAACCCAAATGCAGGCAGCCGGTGGTGGGGTTAACACAAAAAGACTTTAATAAATACAAACAAAACACCCACGATGGGGCCCAGGGGATCTTATAGGGAACCCCATCGAGGGATGATAACACAGGGCAGGTGAGGGTAATGAAACACGGCCGGGAAGTAATACGAGAAACGAGAAGGGCGGGGCAAATGACGAGACACGAGAAAGCACATGGAATGTCAATGGTAAACACCCCATGACTTTCTCACACTAAACATAAGGGATCTGTCACGATTCAGCCACAAGACTAGAAAATCCTGAACAAGAAGGCAAGAACATGACACATTGCCTCTTACAAGGCCAGTCATCCACAGGAGTGATCTGTGTTATAACATCAGTTTCTGTGTGACCTTTTATCATGCCCTTCCCCCTCCACTCTCTGGGACCAGGGACGGATTATCACTTTGATGTGCCCTGGGCACAGATGTTTCAAAGGCCCCCTGGCATCACAAATTTTATGACAACAGTCTATGCACCTATGCCGAAATACCCAGGACTTAGGAGCGGTTCACACAGAAAGCATCGTTGCGTCTAAACGCAACACAGCAGGAATAGTTTGAAAAAGCACAGCGCAAACCGCAAGGATCGCGTGGTACTCTTTTGACAACAGAAATTGCCATATGCCAACTTGCTACTGTTAACAAAAGCTTACGACACATGTCCCGCCTTTGGGGTCTTCCGATTGGTCCACTGCTGTGGAACTGACATTGATGAGCTGTGCTGTGTGTAAAAATTTAAATTATTTAAACTTGACACAGCATCTTAAAACCATGGTGCTTATGTGAGAGATGCTGCAAAAGGCACGAGAGTTACAGATAAACTCGTCTGTCTAGAGTGTGTTTACACAGAAAAACAATCCCTTTATTCCACAGTATTCAGCGCTATTTTATTGAGAAAATAAAATAATTTAAAAATATACACATATTAAGTTTGCCAGGGGGTTGCCCAGTAGGCCCGTGCATTAATCCGTCCCTGTCTGGGACGTAAGACCACTCGTTGACACACTTCTTGGCACCAAGGGGTGAAACACCAATTCAAAAATACCCTATCGACATCAATTAATTAATGCAGATGGTGTTTACTGACTGCATATTGTCTCATTTACTTAAAGGATCTGTGTGTCAGAACACTTTTTTACAACCTCTTTTGTAAACTGGCCCAGAGGGAAAAGGTATTGCTCATTGGTTGCTTTTTCTAAACTCAGGAGACTTAGTTCTGATTCTCTTACATTCCTTGATTAAGTGTCAGTAATTTATAAGACCCTTAGGAGAAACTTAAGTAGATGCAAATGATAGATGTAGCCTATGAGAGGAACTGATTCAAAACTGCGATTGTGGTGAGAGACGCTTGGGAAATCTCTTTATTGTCTTGCTAGAATCTCCTTCAGAACTCATTAGATGACATTTTATTGCTCAGAGATTGCTTTTTCTAACAGCAGTATATGAATTTGCAAATCTCTTATATGTTTATATTTAGTTATCAGCTTTGTTTTTCCATTTTTCTCCTAAAATCCATAAGGAGAAATACAAATAAACACAAATGAGACTTGCAAGTTCAGAGAAGAAGATGACACAAAATCAAAAATATGGTGTGGAAAACAAGGGAGATCTCTTTATTTTCTTGATAGAATCTCCTTCAGAACTCATTAGATGACATTTTATTGCTCAGAGATTGATTTTATTAAGATCAGTATATGAGGTTGCAAATCTCTCATATGCCAAATTTTGGTGTCAAATTTGTATCCCATA
The DNA here is from genome assembly GCF_024868665.1 of Triplophysa rosa. Lineage (NCBI taxonomy): Eukaryota > Metazoa > Chordata > Actinopteri > Cypriniformes > Nemacheilidae > Triplophysa > Triplophysa rosa. Next base: position 11,422,622 of record NC_079891.1, on the reverse strand, counting down.
CATGGATATATTATTGCTCAGTACACTGATAAGACTTAGCTGAGATTCTTATTTATCTCTCATTGTAGTATCAACAGTGTCCCAGGTGTTTCTCCTAAAACTGCTTAGGATAAATTTAGGTAAACACAACTGAGACACAGAAGTCCAAAATGAAAAATGTATTTGTATTGAAATGCATATTTGTATTGTTGTGTTTTTTTCTTCACTTTTAAGGAACAGGGCCCAATTGCAAGAAACCCCCTAGGGTAAGAAAACCTTTAGTTATAATTGTAACAGAATTGTTACTAAGGATTTTCTTACCCTAAGGCAGGGGTCTCCAACCCTGCTCCTGGTGAGCTACCAGCCAGACTATGTAATTTCCAACCCTAATCAAACACACCTGAACCATCTAATCAAGGTGTTGAGGGTTGCTTGATAATAACAGACAGGTGTGCTGAAGCGGGGTTGGAGCGGAATTCTTCAGGTCGGTAGCTCACCAGGAGCAGAGTTGGAGATCCCTGCCCTAAGGGGTTTCTTGCAACCGGGCCCAGGACTGTATGATCAAAAACAGGAAGGGAAGTAGGTAAGTACCTTTAGCTGGGATTAAAATATGTGCTTATTGAGGTGCTGCTGTGCTTCAATGTTGATGTGCTGCCCACAAGTCTATGCTTCTGACAGCGATTACATTTCCCACAGTCTTCAAAGAGGCCCGTATTACCCCGCTACTGAAGACACCCACTCCTAATCCTGCACTGTAAGAGAACTACAGACCGGTATCACTCATTCCCTTCATTGGTAAAACTCTCGAATGTGTGATATGTAACCAGCTCTCAAACTTTCTCACCCAGAACAACCTCCTGGACAGCAACCAGTCTGGTTTCAAGAGCGGTCATTCCACTGAGACTGTGCTGCTCTCTGTCATTGAAGCCCTGAGACTGGCAAGAGCCGCCCCTAACTCATCTATACTTATCCTACTGGATTTATCTGCTGCCTTTTGACACCGTAAACCACCACATACTCCTGTCGACCCTCAAGGGAATGGGTGTCTCTGGAGTGGTGCTACAATGGTTCAGGTCTTACCTCACAGGTAGGTCATTTAGAGTATCCTGGAGAGGACAGGTCTCTGAGTCCCTCTGAGGGCTCAGTGCTTGGTCCGTTGCTATTTTCTATATACATGACATACCTAGGCTCTGTCATTCGGAAACATGCCTTCCCTTTCTGTCGGTCTCTCGACGTTGTGTCGAACCTATCAACTTCTGACTAGTTTAGAAAAGGCCAATGAAATTGGCAAATTAAATTTGCATGCCGGACTCCGCCCCCGGATATCCGGGTATAAAAGAGACATTCATTGATTCACCTTTTGTTCTTCGGAGCCTTCACACATGATTGACTTCGAGACTTCAAACTCTATGCTGAATTACTGCTGGAATTTTACGACGTGGGGAACGACCCAGCGCTTATGCAGGAACTCCGCGCCATCACCGACCTCGCTCTACGGGCGACCAAGGTGACCGCGCGGGCCCTGGGTCGGGTGATGTCCACACTTGTGGTCCAGGAGAGACACCTCTGGCCGAATCTTGCACAGATGAGTAACACCGAGAAGGTCCGCTTTCTCGACGCACCCATCTTGCAAGGGGGGAAGCTGTTTGGAGATACTGTCGAGCCGCAGTTCTCGACAGTAAAGAAGCAGACAGAGGATATCAAGCATATCCTCCCCCGCCGCGACTCGGCCGCCCTCGGCCGTCGAGTCCCGTGCAACGTCTGCTTCCCAGCAGCCCTGATCCTCTTCGACGCCCTCCGGCTCTAGCGCCCCCCACTCAGGCGGCCCCCCCGGAAGAGACATCGAAGAGGAGACCATCACCACATCAGCAGCCGCGGCAAAAGCGGCCCTCATGTGAAGACCCCAAAGAGATCAAGAATACCATTGGGCCCGACCCCAGCCATTCCATCGCTGGTTGGTCAATCCAGGACGGTTCCTGCCCCATCCCAACAGCCCACTTCTTACAAAAAGAGTTTCCTCTTTTTCTCTAGGACAGCACAACCTGATCCTTACGTTCCCAAGGGGCGCGAGAAGGCTACCGCCTCGTCCGTGCTCCGTACCCTCTTGCGACCTTGATGTGGTCCTGGCAGGCCTCAAGAGGCCCCTCTTCGAGCCCCTCGGAGATGCCGCTCTTTCTCACCTCACGATGAAGACGGCTCTCCTGATGGTGCTTAAGAGGGTAGGGGACCTACAAGCATTCTCCGTGTCCACAGATTGCCTAGAACTTTGGCCCGGTGATTCTCACGCTATCCTGAGACTCCGGCCCAGCTACGTGCCCAAAGTTCCCACCACTCCCCCTAGAGACCAGGTGGTGAACTTACAGGCAACCCCATCCGTGTTGTGTCCAGTACGTGCATTGCGCCTCTACTTGGACAGCACACAGAGCTTCAGGAGCTCTGAGCAGCTCTTTGTCTGTTTTGGAGGTCAGCAGAAGGGGAGGGCTGTCTCAAAACAAAGATTGACGCACTGGATCATGGACGCTGTCACTACGGCATACCGGTCCCAAGACCGCCCGTGCCCACTGGCAGTGAGAGCTCACTCCACTCGGAGTATAGCCTCCTCATGGGCACTGGCTCAGGGCGCCTCTCTGGCAGACATCTGCAGAGCTGCGAGTTGGGCTACGCCCAACACCTTTGCGAGGTTCTACAGCCTTCTATAAGACCGGTGTCAGCTCAAGTCTTGCAGGGCATCAGGTAAGACCGGAGGCCGGTAGGGCGTATGCCTGCGAAAGCACCGTCCCCCCTTCTAGGTGGGTCAGCGTGCTATTTTTGCCCCCTTCTTCCCCCACTGGGTGAAGGACAGGCATTCCATCCATCACTAAGCACCTCCTGCGGGCGGGCTGGGCAGAGCAGCCCTGCCCCCTTAGGCCGGGAACCAACTGAGTTATCTACGCATAGCTCTAACCGGACCTAGTGTTCCAGACGTAGTAACACCCTAGCAGGGCGGTTCCGTGTGACGTATCCTCATGATTGGTTCCCACCTTGGCAACCCATGACCTTCCCTAGGTGGACCTCCACCTTGCGGTAAACTCCTTTATTCCGCACTTTCCTCCCGTGAGTTCTCCCCTAAACGGCGTGACCATGTTGGTAACGCCACTAAACTCCTCCCTCCGGTAGGAAGTGGTCTCTGTAGCGCATCCTCCACTTGAGGAAGTAGCACTTTCTCTCTGTTAGAGAAACAAGGCCGCTGCCTGTGAGGCCAAAGGCAGGGGCCTTCCCACCTTTCAAGTAAAGCTCTGGGACCCCCTACCTACCCACTGGTAGGTTACAATTTCGCAGTAGCGAAACACGTGCTTCCCACTGCAGCAGTCGTGAGAGGTCGCAGGCTCCTCAGTACAAAGGTGAATGAATGAGGCACGCCGTCTCCCTTTTATACCCGGATATCTGGGGGCAGAGTCCAGCATGCAAATTTCATTCGCCAATTTCATTGGCCTTTTCTAAGAAGTCGGAAGCGATTGGTTCTCAGGGACGAACCCCATCCGTAACTAAGACGATTTACTTTCCAATACACAATTTATATTGCAACTCCTAAAAACACAAAATAACCACATAGAATGGTGTTTTACACCTGTCTTAATGTATATTTTGTGGATTAATGCATAACAAGCAGTGTTGGGCATGTTACTTTAAAAAAGTAATTAGTTATAGTAACTGACTTAGTAACTGAGTTACATAATTAAAAAAGTAACAAATTACCAGGCAATGTAACTATTGCATGTGACGATGACTGTATACCACCGCCTAGGTTTCAGTCACGTCACCAATTAACCTGGAAGTGGAAGTGTATAAAAACAGCATACCAGAAGTAAGTCAAAAAGAAGTGTGGGAGAGAGGAGTAATGAGTTGGGTGGTAGAGGGATTTGTTGTATGCCAGAAGGGGGACGATTGCCACAGCATGTGAGAAATCTTAGCGTCACGAACGCGAACACATGGGGAACTAGTCTGCGTGTTATCCGCTGATCGGACTTGCAAATGGATTACTTACGGATGTAAGACGTTGCGGGACTCTCAGGCATTGTCTGCTGTGTGGCGCTCGTGCTGGAAAGCTCCAAAGACACGTTTTGCTTGGATTCGATGTGTTATCTGCTGATCGGACTTGCAAATGGATTACTTACGGATGTAAGAAGTTGCGCGACTCTCAGTCATCGTCTGCTGTGTGGCGCTCGTGCTGGAAAGCTCAAAAGTCCAGGTCCCCGAGGTACTGGTTCTAAACTCTTCTTCCCCTGACCTTATAGGGAGAACTCATGGGAAAATGTGCGGACTGAAGGAGCTAATTGCAAGGTGCAGGTCCACCTAGGAAAGGTCATGGGTTACCAAGGTGGGAACCAATCATGAAGATACATCAGACGGAACCGCCCTGCTGGGGGTGTCCAGGGAGGCGAACAGGTCTACCTGAGCTCGTCCGAAGTGTACCCAATGAGCTGGACTGCGTGGGGGTGGAGTCGCCACTCTCCGCGAGGCGTCAACTGATGAGAGAGCACATCGGCTGTCTGGTTCAGGTCACCTGGGATATGTGTGGCTCGCAGGGATCTGCTCACCTGCGGACTCCACAGGAGGAGGCGTCGGGCGAGTCGTGTTAGCTGCCATGAACGAACGCCACCCTGGCGGTTGATATACGCTACGGAAGTTGTGCTGTCCGACCGGACTACTGCATGAGAGGTTGTAGCCCCTTCAGTGCGGGTAGCACATCCAACAACTCTAGGCAGTTGATATGCCTGTGCAGGCGGGGGCCCGTCCATCACCCGACACTGCGTGCCCGTTGCACTCAGCACCCCAACCCTGCAGGGAGGCGTCTGTCGTCCCCACGACGCGCCTCGTGACCTGCCCGAGAGGGACCCCCGTCGTAGAAAGGTCATTGAAGACCAAGAGGTTAGGGTCCGTCGGCAGAGAGGCGTAATCACCATCCGCCTATTGACTGTGTGCCACGCTCTCCAGGGAACTCGACTCTGTAGCCAGTGTTGGAGCGGTCTCATGTGCATCAACCCGAGGGGTATCCCCCGCCGAGGATGCCATGTGCCCAGGAGCCTCTGAAATTGTTTCAGGTGGACCGTTGACTGCTTGAAATATTCCAGGCAGTTCAACACTGACTGAGCGTGCTCTGAGTCATACCAAGAAAGAGGATGCACTGCACAGGGGAGAGCTTGCTCTTTTCTCGGTTGACCTGTGGTCCCAATCGATCTAGGTGCCGAAGCACTAGGTCCCTGTGTGTACATAACAGAGAGTGTGTCAAAATGAGGCAGTCGTCGAGATAGTTTAGTACCCGCACACCTCTCTCCCTGAGGGGAGTGAGGGCGGCTTCCACAGTCTTCATGAAGACTCGTGGGGACAGGGACAAACCGAAAGGGAGGACTCTGTACTAATATGCCCGACCCTCGAAAGCGAACCGTAGGAATGGGCGATGACGAGGGAGAATCGAGACATAAAAGTAAGCGTCCTTCAGGTCGATTGCCATGAACCAATCTTGACATCTGATAGAAGCCAGGATGCCCTTCTGCGTGAGCATCCTGAACGGCAGCTTGAGTAGGTGCCTGTTCAGGGTACGCAGATCTAGCAACCCCCTTTTTGGGGACGATGAAGTACGGGCTGTAAAACCCGTTGAACATCTAGGCTAGAGGGACGAGAACGATCGCTTCCTCTCCAGAGGGGTGGCGACCTCGGCCCAAAGCACGGGAGCATCCTTGCCTCTGACTGAGGTTGAGAGGATGCCCCAAAACTTGGGCGGGTGTCTAGGGAGTTGGACCGCGTAGCGGAGACGGATCGTATCTAGTAGTGACCGTAACGGTTTGGGAAGTTCTTGTCAGGCTCCCAGGGACCGAGACAGGGAGGATAGGGGTACGTTCTGCTTCATCGACCTCCCGGGAGGTGGTTCGATGGCTGGCAGTGCGGATCCCTCGCCGTGGGGGGGGGGGGGAGAGGAGATCGGCTCTGCTGTTTTACCTGATTGGCGATGATGTAGCACGACACACCATCGATTGAGAGTGCTTAGGCTGATGATTATCCTCGACATTGGGTCTCGCCGTGACGCAACATTGAGTTGCCAAACACCATCATGTAGAGAGTGAGAGCGGCTGTGATAAACACCCAGAGAGACAGAAAACTCTTGGGCTGTGGGCTGTTGGGAAGGGGAAGGAACCATCCCGGATCGACCAACCAGCGGTGGAATGGCTAGGGTCGGGCCCGAAGATATTCTCGATCTCCCTGGGGTTCCCATGAGGGCCACTTCAGCTTCCGCCACAGCTGCTGACGGGGTTGTGGTCTCCTCTTCGATGTCTTCTTCCGGGGGGCCGCCTGAGTGCGGGGCGCCGAAACCGGAAGGCGTCGAAGAGGACCAAGCTGCTGGGAAGCAGATGGTGCACAGGATCTCGACGGCCAGAGGGCGGCCAAATTGCGGCGTGGGAATATATGCTTGATATCATCTGTCTGCTTCTTTACTGTCGAGACCTGCGGCTCGACAGTATCCCCGAACAGCCCCCCCTTGAGAGATGGGTGCGTCGAGAAAGCAGACTTTCTCGGCATTACTCAACTGTGCAAGGTTCAGCCAGAGGTGTCTCTCCTGGACCACAAGTGTGGACATCGTCCGACCCAGGGTCTGCGCGGTCACCTTGGTCGCCTGTAGAGCGAGGTCGGTGACACCGCAGAGTTCCTGCATACGCGCTAGGTCGGTCTTACCCTCGTGGAGCTCTCTCAATGCCTTGGCCTGCAGGATGGCAATAGTGTGGAGAGAGGGGACAGCTTGGCTCGCAGCAGAGTAAGCTCTCGACACCCAAGATGCCGAAAAAACCTACATGCTTTGGACGGGAGTCTAGGTCGAGCTCCTGGGGGACATCGACGCATCCTCTAGCTGCCCCACCATCGAGGGAAGAAAGGGCGATGGAACTAGTTGAGGTGCATGCGCCGAAAGGGGGCGTTCCAGGTCGTAATAAGTTCCTCATGCACTTCCGGGAAAACACTGCACTGGGGGCGAGTGCGGCTTGGAGCAGCTCTCAAACCCGAGGTACCATGTATCCAGCCGCGAGTGTTGGAAGATGGAGCATGGCTGACATTTCGACGTCCGCTTCTTCCTGGGCTCGACCCCCCGAGGGAGGGAACTCCGAGGAATCGTCAGAGTCAGATGCCAGTAATTCACCCTCCGATGCTGCAACGGACATCTCATCATCACGCACCATTTCCGAATATGTGGTTGAGGAACAAGACGGTGGGACCGTCTCATGGGGAACGGTCAGACAAGCAAGACGAGGTGCGAACGGTCCGCGAACCGGTGGCTGACGGATTAGTGCTCACAGTAATCCTCTTATCACCCTCGCTGCTCGCTGTAGCAGATGGCAGGGCCGTAGCCACTGCTGTCACGGAACGGGAAGCAGACAAGGTGGTGGCTGAGTCCTGTGGGAACACAGCCACCCATGACGCAAAGTCTGAATCGTCAATTGCCCGCAGTGCAGGCAGGACGTATCCACAAGGGCTGCCCCAGCATACTGGAAGCAGACCTTGTGTCCTTCCCCCTCCTCGATCAGTGTGTTGAACCCACGAGAACAGCGGGACATGCCACGCTGGAGAAATTAGCTCTTTTAGAAGTCTCGAACACCTCTGGAACCGCCGAGACGCCCAGGGGAAGTCGCCGCAGGAAGAGACAGTCCGCTGCACCACATAGTAGAACCGGCAGTCTTGTAGTTGCTATCTTGTAGCGAAGTCTGTTGATCATGAGCGAAGGCTCCGAAGAACAAAAGGTGAATGAATGAGGCACACCGTCTCCCTTTTATACCCGGATGTCCAGGGGCGGAGTCCGGCATGCAAATTTCATTCGCCAATTTCATTGGCCTTTTCTAAGAAGTCGGCAGCGATTGGTTCTCAAGGACGAACCCCATCTGTCGGCTCGACACAACGTCGAGAGACCGACAGAAAGGGAACTTGAGATGCTTTATATCCCATGATCCCTCGGGACAGAATACCACACACATCCTGTGTTTTATATGTATACTTGCCCTTTACAATAATATATATTGCTTAAATGTTTTTTTTAACTCAGATATAATAAAATACATGATAATTATTCACATAATCATTTTAATCTGGTGGTTTCTACGGATACACTTTGGCGCAATTCAACTTTCTAATCACCTTTCATAAACAAATAATTACAAAACACAAATGAGCCCTAAACCAATTATTTATTCAAATTAAATTACTTATTTATCCAAACAAAAAATCAAGAGACGTGTAAAAATGGTGTAGTTTATGGACAAGGAAAGAAAAGATGAGAAAGTGAAAGTTAATCGAGAGCGTGGTCGGATAACATTTGGATAATGTCCATGTTAAAACATACTTGGCACATAAAATACCACAGAACAGATTTACTCAGGTTGTTCTTAATACTACAATAGAGTGCATATTAGAACAACGTATCTACGCGAGAGACGTCAACCAATAGGCAGAATACAGACAAAAGAATAATTTGCAGCAGTTTACAGTCAAGCATGTTTCTGTTACAAAAAGAACATTCCATTGGCGTATTTATTCTTCACAATGGGAAGTGTGGATGGGCCTGTTATTACAAAAATTAAACTGAGAAAATGCTTCGCAAAATCAAAAAGCTGTTGTATTCCTTTTAATTGTTTACTTTTATCAAAATCATATAGCCCTACAAGATAAAAATTAAAATACATGAAAATAGAAAGCTCTGAATGTGCTGTACTTGAAGAAAAGTGAAAGCTTTGTTTCATGTGTTGTTTACTTGTACAAAACCCATGTTACGTTGTTAATGCAACCTGTCTCTCAAAAGTTCTGTCATGACACACACAGATGGGCAGACATAAATGCGGGGGTAACAAAGCTTTTATTGCTTTCAGTGTGCCAAGAGCAATGCAAACAGTCCACGACCCCAATGGCAGCAAAACAGTCCTCGGGGTAAGAATTGACCCGGAAGATTCCAGTGGAGAGACGTCACTCCCGTCGAAGAGAAGCTGCCGAACTGGCAAGGGGACAAGAGCTGAGACTCCGTGAGTAGGGAGATCCGGACGGCCAATGACTGCTGCGGGGCAGAGAGCAGAATAACAGAAACGGGGGCAAAACAAGAAGCAAAAAACAAACAGGCTTTGAGGAGTAAAAACTCTAATAGCTAGACAGGACTACAACTAGGAAACAAGGCTCATAAAGTACTAGACGTGCTAGCACTGGGCAGTCAGAGCTGGCGAAGAAACAAACACGGTCTGACACAGGACAGGAGAACAAAGGGAAATAAATAGGAAAGCTAACTAAGGATGAGTGACAACAGGCACGAGAGATAATATATATTATGGGCGCTAATCAAGGGGAATATGCTACAGGTGAAAGAGTGCGAAGACGGTAAGTGGAGAAATACCAAAAGGGAGATACGGGGTGGGGTGAGTGACGCAGACACCGAGCACATGGCGAGCTGTCAAAACAGAAGTGCCACAAGCTCGACACACAACAGAACACACACAGGTAGGACACGGGACCCAGAGTGACCGAGATCATGACATTTCCCCCCCAGAGGCGCCACTGGGGATCACCTCATCTTTGGTGGAAGTCCACGACCAATGTCCGGTCCAGGATGTAGTGAGATGGCACCCAACACCTCTCCTGTGCACCATAGCCCTCCCAGTCCACCAAGTACTGGAAACCCCTGCCACGGCGGCGCATGTTGAGAAGTTTCCTGACAGCGTATGCCGGGGATTCGTCCACAAGGCGCGGGGGAGGGGGGGAGGGGCGAAAGCTGGCAGGGATGAGATGGGAAGTGACAGCAGGCTTAAACCTGGAAACATGAAAAACAGGCTGAACTCGTCCTCGTTGGTGATGCGGAATGGACCAATGAACTTGGGAGCCAGCTTGCGAGAAGGCACCCGGAAAGGCAAGTCCTTGGTGGATAACCATACCCGCTGACCACACTCATGGGCAGGAGGAGAGGACCGGTGACGATCAACCGCAACTTTGGTTCTACGGGAGGATTGGGCCGGAACCCTCCTGGCCCTCATCCAAGTGTGTCTGCAATGCCGGATGAACGCCAAAGCTGATGGAATCGAAGCATGGAGTTCTGCGAGGGGAATAAGGGTGGTTGAAATCCCAGAAAACATTCAAAGGGAGACATACCTGATGAGGAGACGGGTTGGGAGTTGTGAGCGTACTCGATCCAGGACAGCTGTTGGCTCCAGGAGCTGGGGTTGTGTGATGTCAGACAGCGGAGTTTATGTTCGAGATCCTGGTTGCCCAGGATTGGCATTGCCCATTGGTCTGAGGGTGAAAACCAGAAGAGAGACTAGCAGAGGCTCCGATCTGCCTACAGAACTCTTTCCAGTACCTGGAGGTGAACTGCAGCCCCCTGTCGGACACGACGTCGGCCGGCAAACCATGGAGATGGAAGACATGATCCACCAGCAGCTGCGCACTCTCCCGGGCGGAGAGAAGCTTGGGCAGAGTGATGAAATCAACCGATTTGGAGAAGCGATCCACCACCGTGAGGATGACGGTGTTCCCACTGGAGGGGGGAAGGCCAGTGACAAAGTCTATAGCGATGTGTGACCAAGGCCATGAGGGAATGGGGAGTGGGCGAAGCAGACCAGCAGGAGGGCGATGCAAGGGCTTGCACTTAGCACAGACAGGACAAGACCGTTGGTCTCGAGTGGGCACAGCCAGTGTATACTTACTAAATACATCTGTACTAACCAGGACATTTTCAATGTCTGTGCTTGCTGGCTCCAGCACAGTAAAATCAACAGCCAAGATTTAATTTGGCCGTGAGGCCAAAAGGTGACCCATAAAACTTTGCGCTGGTGGATAAGTGTCCTTAGCAGACTGACACCTCTCACATTCCTGGCACCAACGGGCCACGTCAGAAGATAGACCTGGCCAATAACACCACCTTCTAATCAACTCTGCAGTCCTTTCTATACCCTGATGACCATGTTGCTGATGCAATGAAGTAAACACCTCTAACCTCATGGCAGCCGGCAGAAGTAACTGCAGGACCTCTTCCCTACCATTCGGACAATGAACTTGCCGATAAATCAACCCATCCTTATCCACCAATCGATCCCATTGGCGAAGCAATGTCAAGGCTGAAGAGGACATCTGTTGGCACACCTCTCGCCCAGGGCGTGCCTTCCGCCTCCAAAATGGTAGGACCTCTGACATAACAGGATCTACTGCTTGCAGTGATCCCAAGTCTTCCAAAGAATAACCTGGCACAGTAACAATCATAGCTTGTTGTACCTCTACTGCTAATTGACCCTCAAGGGCCTGCTGCAAAGGGGCTGGGACTGCAGTTCTTGGCATTAACCCACCAATTCCTTGACTCGCAGAGGGATACTGGCAGGAAAGGCCATCTGCATTCAGATTACTCTTTCCTGACCGATAACGTATTTCGAAGTCAAATGCCGCCAACTGTATGCCGCTCAGTAGCCCCAAGTTTTGCAGTGGACAAATGTCTGAGAGGGTTATTATCAGTAAAAATCACACACCGACTGCCCAACAGATATTCTCTAAATTTCTCAGTCATGGCCCACTTGAGCGCCACAAACTCCAACTTCATGGAGCTGTAGTTTGACAAATTGCGCTCAGTGGGCCTCAGACTGCGACTCGCATACGCAATAGGGCACACATGGCCTTCTTGCTCTTGAGAGAGGACTGCCCCCAGTCCTCCATGACTGGCATCCTCCTCCAAAATAAATGGCTGGGAAAAGTCAGCATATGCGAGTACCGGGGCAGAAGTGAGTCGTCGCTTTAACTCCTCAAAGCTCTTCTCACACTGATCACTCCAGGCATCAGCAAAGCCCACACCAACCTGCTTTCTGGGCTTCCTCTTACAACCAGAAAACTATGCTACCAGTCGATGCAGAGGGGCTGCAATCTTCGCAAATCCCTCCACAAAACGGCGGTAGTAGCTCGCAAAGCCCAGGAAGGATCGGAGCTCTGTAGCACTAGATGGACAACGCCATTGGGCCACAACCTGGATTTTACTCGGGTCTGTTGAGATAGCTAAGATAGGTAACCTTAGGCTGCAAAAATGCTTAAGTCCCTCCCGTTCCAACCGGCTCAACTAAAACATCCAACCACTCCAGATGCTGCTCTGTAGAAGAAGAGAACACAATAATATAATCTAAATACAGAAGTAATGAATGACACTGCTGGTCTCTGAACAGGCGCTCCATTAGTCGCTGGAACATACTGGGGGCATTGCACAACCCAAACGGCATTCGATTCCATTCAAATAACCCGAATGGTGTGCAAAAAGCAGTCTTAGGCTTGTCCTCCTCAGTGACTGGAACCTGATTATACCCGCTGGCTAAATCCATAGTGGAAAACCAGCGGGCACCAGTCAATGTATCCAGCGACTCTGTACGAGGCAAGGGAAATGCATCCTTCCGGGTCTTAGCATTTAGCTGACGGTAGTCCACGCACATGCGTAGACTCTCCCGAATTACCTGTTTCTCTACTAACTGATTAATATGTGCCCTTACCACTTCGTACTCTGAAGGGGCTATACGTCGGTACCGTTGTCGAACAGGAGCATCATCCAATAGGGGAATGTCATGTGAAATTAAATCAGTACACCCCAAATCTAGGACGCGTACTTCATGTCTCAATCCTCCCTCGACATCGGCCGTTCCGACCGTTCGCGTTAGAGGGACAGGCATATCAGTACAGGGTCCTCCCCTTCGGTCTGTCCCTGTCTCCACGAGTCTTTACGAAGGTCGGTGTGGGTACTAAACTATCTCGATAACTGGCTCAGTTTAGCGCACTCTCGAGATCTGTTGTGTACACACAGGGACCTGGTGCTCCGGCACCTAGATCGGTGGGGCTACAGGTCAACTGAGAAGAGCAAGCTCTCCCCGGTGCAGAGCGTCCTCTTTCTCGGTATGGAACTCGACTCTGTCCTCATGAGTGGCCCCGCTCACCCCCCGCGGGGGGTGCGAGACCCGCGACGAGGAAGCCCACACCCACGCGGCCTCCAAGATGCAGTGCGACTGACTTCAGAGCGGCCCGATCAGTGTTGAACTGCCTGAAGCTTTCAGACAGTCAGCGGTCCCCCTGAAACAATTTCAGAGGCTCCTGGGATACATGGCATCCTTGGCGGGGGTGGTCCCCCTCGGGTCGATGCACATAAGACCGCTCCAACACTGGCTACAGAGTCAAGTTCCTTGGAGAGCGGCACACCAGCAGCAGGCGTATGGTCATCACGCTTTTCTGCCGACACACCCTAACCCCCTGGTCTCCATGACCTTCTTGGGGTTGGGGTGCCGTGTGCAACGGGCAAGCAGTGTCGGGGCGGTGGACGGGCCCCCGCCTGCATTGGCATGCGTTGGTTGTGCTACTTGCATTGAGGAGGCTACTACCTCTCGTGCAGGGCAAGCACGTGCTGGTCCGGTCGGTCAGCACAACTGCTGTGGCGTATATCATTGGATTCGCTCACGGCAGCTAACATGACTCGCCCGGCGCCTCCTCCTCTGGAGTCAGCAGGTAATCAGTTCCCTGCGAGCCACACACATCCCAGGAGTCCTGAACCAGACAGCCGATGCGCTCTCTCGTCAGTCGACGCCTCGCGGAGAGTGGCGACTCCATCCCCGCGCAGCCGGCTCATTTGGGAGAGGTTCGGCCAGGCACAGGTGGTCCTGTTGCCTCCCAGGACTCCAGCCATTGTCCGCTTTGGTACTCCCTGTCCGAGGCAACCCTTGGCACGGATGCCCATGAGCACAGCTGGCCGCGGGACAAGCGGAAGTACGCTTCCCCCCAGTGAGCCTCATTGCACAGGTCCTGTGCAAGGCCAGGGAAGAGGAGCATCAAGTGGTACTAGTTACGCCCCTTTTGGCCTAACCAGGACTTGGTTCTCGGAGATAAGGCTCTGACAACAACTCACCCCTGGCCGCTCCCCCTGGCGAACTGCTTCCCCAGGGGAAGGGGCACGTTACGGCATCCCAGGCAAAACCTGGTCTCAATGTCTGGACGGGACGAGGAGATCCTGAGAAACCCACCCCCGGTCTGGTTGGGACGTCACTCAGGCTAGGGCTTCGGCCACTGGGCGGCTATACGCCCATAGGTGGCGCCTCTTCTCGTCCTGGGGCTCTTCTCGGCGAGAAGACCCGCGGAGTTGCTCGGTCGGGTACGAGCTGTCCCTTCCTCAAGAGAGACTGGGGAGTAACCTCTCCACACTGGGAATGTATGTAGCGCTACGGCCGCGCATCATGACCCAAGTGCTGGGTAGCCTCTGGGACAGCACGACCTGGTCATTAGGTTCCTAAGGGGCGTGAGAGGGTGACCACCTTATCCGCGCTCGTACCCTCTTGCGACCTAGGTGGCGGGCCTCAAGAGGCCCCGCCCCCTTCGAGCCTCTCGGGGTTGCCGCTCTTTCTCAGTCTTGATAAAGACGGCTTTCCGCATGGTGCTCACCTCCAAGAGGGTAGGGGATCTGCAAGCACCCTCCGTGTCCACAGATGGCCTAGAACTCGCCCAAAGTTCCCACCACTCTCCCGAGAGACCAGGTGGTGAACCTGCAGGTGCTCCCCACCGGGGAGGAAGACCCAACCTGTCCGTGTTGTGTCCAGTACGTGCACGGCGCCTCTACTTGGACCGCACGCAGAGCCCAGAAGCTCTGAGCAGCTCTATGTCTGTTTCGGAAGTCAGCAGAAGGGAGGGCTGTCTCCAAACAGAGGCTGGCGCACTGGATCGTGGATGCCCTCGTTAGGGCATACTGATCTCAATTCGCCCCTGCCCGTTGGGAGTGAGGCACACCCCTCATGGGCACTGGCTCAGGGAGCCTCTCTGGCAGACATCTGCAGAGCTGCGGGTTGGGCTATGCCCAACAACTCCGTGAGATTCTAATACCTACCGGCAGCCGGTAGGGCGTACGCCTGCGGAAGCCCTTCCCTCTCCTCTGAGAGAGACTGTAAGACGGCCATTGTGAGCGTTTTGCGATCAATGACAGCCCGTGATCATTTTCTGGTAGTGTCAGAAATTTAGCTTGATTGTACAACCTACGCCTACTGAGTAGCCAATAAAAATGCAACATGAAACGACGTATTGATCAATATTACATGGCAATAAAAGTTAAACGCCGTTGAGGCGAAAAAAAAGGACATCTGCCAAAGAGTGATTCATGTCGCTGTTTTTGTTTACAATTTGCGCACACTAATGACGTTTTTAAGCTTGCTCAGTAGTCAAGATTCAGGAGGTATCATCATCGTACAGTGTACATGCATGTCTGGCATGAACGTTGGTGTTGAGGACAAGGACAGAGGACCCAAGTGCAGACAGCGGGTAAGGGGTTAACATAAAGGTTTAATAAAACAAATCATAAAACAAAAACCCACGAGGGAGTAAAACATCAAACAGCAAGGGTATTAACAAGGAGGATAAACAGGACCTAGACAACTACACTAAACTCAACAAGACTAGATATGATACAAGACATAAACTAACATTAACAAAACTAGATACACAGCAATACAGACCGGGGTGGATACAAGGTACGGACAAGGCAAAATAATCCAGCACAAGACAGAAGACACAAGGGCATTAAATAGGGAACTAAATTAAGAAGGGAACATGTGTAGGGCATGAAATCATAACGAGCACTAACGAGGAAACAAGAGGGCAGGAACAAAGACGAGACCGGGGGGAGTATGGCAAGCCATAAGGGCCAAAACTACCTACCTCCACATGGTTCTGCCTTGTGGCAGAACCACGACAGAAGCCCCTCATGGGGAACCTGACGCTCCTCAAGGGGACAAACAGGACTGGACAGACAGCGACACCGACAAAAACAAGAACAGGGCAACATGACTATTATACAAAAAACACAAGAAATCAAGGGGGAAGTCCAGACAAGGGCAAAACAGGGGAACACAATAGTCCACGGATCCACGCAAGAGCGTGACGAGGATGAGGTTTCCGTCGCGGCATCGGACGGTGACCTCCTGGCATCAGATGTGGAAGACTCCCTGGAGCTCTCGGCTTCGGCCGGTTGAGCCCAGGATGAGGCTGACGTGGCGATGTCAGCCATGTTGAGTGCTGTTGTGGTACACTGGCTCCCCAGCAGCCCCACACCTCCTGTCCCGGCTCTGGCGCCCCCTCCTCAGGCGGCAGAGCATCGTGGAGGAGAGCATTGACTCCCTGTTGGCAGACGTCTAAGAAGACCAAGCGGCCTTGACGGGGACAGCCCAGGGAGACCCAGGACATCGGGCACGAATCCAGCCACAACACTGCTGTCGAGTAGCCCTGGGACGGTCCCTGCCCCATCCCATCTCATTCCGGGCCCTTCTCAGGGCTCGCTTCACCGGTGCCCCGTCCCTGGTGAGACGGCCATTTTGCCAGCCACAGAACATCCCCACACAGGCATGGTGATGCAGATCTCCCCTCTAGTCCCTCTGTCGCGGTGTCTCGGGGCGTGGTTACTAGGGCTGTGACGGTGGCCGTGACAACCGCACCACAGCGATGGTAAAGTGCTATGACGGTGGCGAACTGCCACCGGCGGTAGTGCACGTCACTCTGACAAATATAGGTGTAATAAATATGAGAGTTGCGATAACGATTGCTAGTTGTAGCCTTTCAGTTGTGGATGGATTTATTTAAAAGATTTTACATTAACAGAAATGATTGGCATTGGTTGGTGCGTTAGAGCGCGGGCCTGCACGGCAAAACCCAGGTTATTCTCCAGGTTTTGCAATGGATCTTGTTGTGAAATGAACAGATACGTAAAATCAAAACTGGCTATGACCTGCTTGCTTAGTGTCGGAGTGCGCGCAGGTTTTGCCGCGGTTGCGGAGAGACATCTATTCATTTGCGCTCCTGTGCACATCTTCTGAACGCGCATTTAGTGCAGCTGTACACATTTTAATCTGGACAATGTCAACAAGTAAATTTCACATCAACGATTCGGAAGAAGTAAAGTTTTTATGGCAATCTGAATAGGAAAGCCAATATAGGTTTAAACAGTTTGTTTCAAGTGGAATTATTAAGGACTGTAAGGGTTAATATGCCACTGACTGAAGTTACTGCAACAAGAGCTTTTTTATTTAGTATTTAGCTTTCTTATAACATTTAAGTTTTCATTATTTACTGATGTTTATTTAAATGTTTTATATGCTGTTGTGTGCCGTTTCATTCATGGATTTGCGTGTTAAACATTGACGGAGGTTTCATCCTCCAACTTCAGGATTGGTTCGTGGTATCGACCTGAAGGACGCTTACTTTCATGTCTCCATTCTCCCTCATCACAGACTGTTCCTTCAGTTTGCCTTCAATGGTCGAGCATACCAGTACAAGGTCCTGCCCTTCGGTCTGGCCCTGTCTCCCTGTGTTTTTACCAAGGTCGTAGAGGCTGCTCTCGCTCCCCTCAGGGAGCAGGGTGTGCGTATTCTCAACTATCTCAACGACTGGCTCATCTTCTGCTTGGACAGCAAGGCCGCCGTGGCGTACATCAACCGTCAGGGTGGTATTCGCTCATGGCAGATGTCACAACTCACCCAACGCCTTCACCTCTGGAGTCAGCAGCTGATCGAATCCCTCCAGGCCACTCATATCCTTGGCAACCTCAAGCAGACAACGCGATGCGACCTGTGCAAGGTCAGGGAAGAGGAGCATCAAGTCCTGTTAGTTTCGCGCTTTTGGCCCAACCAGACTTGGTTCACTTGACTCCGGTTCCTGTTTGCATCGCTGCCGGCAGTTTGTTTGTATCGGTGCACTTACACTTCGCTCTAATATTAGTGTATTTTTTTACCTATCATTGTCGTTGCTAACTTATCCTGGTATCTCAATAACCCTGTTCTGTTATTTACTTGAAGATTCTAAACCAAAATGAATAGTTAACTTAGCGCCGTTAGCGTAGCAATAGCGTGTTAGCTTGCTTTCTGTTTACACTGTGGAATATCATCTTGCCTCTGGTTTGTCTTGTGTGCTAACTGTTTCTCTTTTTATGCGAGTATACTACGATTCATCGAGCAACCTTGGTAAGTTGGAATTGCACTTCAAACCCGGTGAGTTATGTCTTATATTCCTATTATTGTTTAGATAATAGTTTTTAGATTAGCCTTCTCTGTCAGCTGCGAGGGTTTTATATGCGATAAATGCAGGGAAATAATTAGGCTGACAGAGAAGATCTTAGAATTAGTCTCACATCCAATCTTTATCTGAGGATAGTAAGAGTGTAACAACCATAGAAAACACTTTATATGCGAGCAACATTAGCGCACACAGCTCGGTTCCGGTTGAAAATCCCCCGCAGCTGGGAAACTTCGTGACTGTGAGACGGCGTAGTCGCAGGACATAACATCACTCAACCTTTCCGATTACAGTCTTGAACAGGTTTGCTCTGCTCAGTGACGCACCGACTGAGAAACCTGCAGAAAGTGCCCTAGTTATTGATGATTCTATTGTTCGGAACGTTAACATAGAGGCACCAGCCACCATAGTCCAATGTTTACCAGGAGCCAGAGCGCCTGACATCAAGTCAAATTTAAATGTGCTGGCTAAGGCTAATCATAAATTCAGTGAGATTGTTATTCACGTCGGCACAAATGATGTTCGACTCCGTCAATCGGAGATCACAAAAGATAACATTAAAGAGGTGTGTGAGCTCGCAAGCAAGATGTCAGACACTGTAATTTTCTCTGGCCCCCTCACTGCTTATCGTGGTGATGAGATTTATAGCAGATTATCATCACTAAGTGGCTGGTTGTCTGAGTGGTGCCTGCAGAATGATATAGTTTTTATAAATAACTGGAAGAGTTTTGAGGGCAGACCTGACCTGTTGAAACGAGATGGTCTCCATCCCTCCTGGGCTGGGGCTTCCATCCTGTCTAGAAATATGGCAAAAAGTCTTAATAATGCTAATGCTAAAGCTTGACTCGCTGGGGCCCAGGTCAGGGAGCAGACAGAATGTCTTAACCAACTGTCTGCTTGCCGTCTCACGTCGCAGAATACACAAAATGTACAACATGTAATAATCCCTTCTCCCAAACATCACAAAATAGAGACTGTGTCTGTCCCCCGGATTAGCAAACATAAAATAATGTGTAAACCTTTTGAAAATAATTTAATAAACATTAAACAAATTAAACATGAACAAAATACAGATAATTAACTGTTACGACCCGGATTGCTAAATATTAGATCTCTCTCCAATAAAGCACTTTTTGTTAACGATATGATAACAGATCATAAAATAGACATGCTCTGTTTGACAGAAACATGGCTAAAACCAGATGATTATATTACTTGAATCTTTTCCCCAAGATTATTATTATAAACATGAGCCACACAGATTTTATTAAAGAATTTGGTGGGTTCTTATCAGAACTAGTACTGGCCGCAGATAGAGTCTTTGTCGTTGGTGACTTTAACATCCATGTAGATAACGATACAGATGCCTTAGGAATGGCTTTCAAAGACACTCTTAACTCCATGGGCGTTAGTCAACATGTGTCAGGACCCACTCACCTTCATAATCATACTTTAGATTTAATACTGTATTACGATATAAATGTGGACAATGTTAAAATCCTTCAGCAGAGTGAAGACATTTCGGATCATTATCTGGTATTATGTTTGCTTCACTGGCCTACGGCTGCAAATAAAACTCATTGTTACAAATATGGTAGAACAATAACTTCAACTACCAAAGATGCGTTTCTCGATAATCTGCCCGCATTGTCTCAAATCGCTAGCGTGAGAAATAACGTTGAAGATCTTGACACTACCACTGAAAATTTTAATTACACCTTCTCGGTAACGCTAGACACAGTTGCTCCTCTACGTTTAAAGAAGATTAAAAATGGCAGCCCCACACCGTGGTATAATGAACACACTCAGGCTCTAAAGAAAGCGGCCCGAAAAATGGAGCGCAACTTTAAGAAAACTAAATTAGAGGTATTTCGTACATGGAAGGATAGTATTTGAAAATACAGAAAAGCCCTAAAAACTTCTAGATCTGCCTACTTTTCATCACTAATAGAAGAAAACCAGCACAACCCTAGGTTTTTATTTAACACGGTGGCTAAATTAACAAAAAATAAATCGCCAGTGACTTCTGATCCTGTATATCAGCATAGCAGTGATGAATTTATGAACTACTTCACATATAAAATCCAAGATATTAGAGAAAAAATTATAACAATGCAATCAGAAGTGAAACCCGCTGAACAAACTAACTACAGCGCCCTTAAGGAGAAAATGCAATTATTTTATATCGTAGATCATGATGAGCTGTCTAAAATCATTAGATCATCTAAATCAACAACATGCATACTAGACCCTATACCTACAAATCTACTGAAAGAGATGCTCCCAGAAATTTATAGATCCTCTTCTTAGTATTATTAACTCATCTCTGACATTAGGACATGAGCCTAAAGCATATAAGGTGGCTGTTATAAGGCCCCTTGTCAAAAAACCCCAACTCGACCCTAGAGAACTAAGGAACTACAGGCCTATATCGAATCTACCTTTCATATCTAAAGTTCTGTAAAAAGTAGTTTCAACTCAATTATGCTCCTTCCTCCAAAGGAATGACATCAATGAAGAAATCCAGTCTGGATATGGAGCATGTCACAGTAAAGAGACTACTTTGATCAGATTTACAAATGATCTGCTATTTGCGTCTGACCGAGGTTGTACCTCGTTATTGGTGCTGCTAGACCTTAGTGCTGCATTCGATACCATTGACCACAGCACACTCCTACATAGACTCGAAAATTACGTCGGCATTAAAGGAATAGCTTTGAAATGGTTTAAATCTTATTTATCCGACCGTTTTCAATTTGTAGCAATAAGCAATGAGGTGTCACACAAATCGCAAGTCCAGTACGGTGTACCACAGGGCTCAGTCTTAGGGCCTCTGCTCTTCGCATTATACATGCTACCTCTAGGAGATATAATAAAGCGACACGGAGTTATCTTTCACTGTTATGCTGATGATACTCAACTTTATATTTCCTCGAAACCTCGTGAAACACAGCAGTTCCATCGAATAATGGAATGCATAGTCGATATAAAAAACTGGATGAGTAACAACTTTTTATTACTGAACTCGGACAAAACAGAAGTGTTACTTATTGGACCAAAAACTGCTATACGTAACAACCAAGAATACTGCTTAACTATTGATGGATGTTCCATAAAACCCTCGTCGTCAGCAAAGAATTGTTCTATTCGATAGTAATCTGTCATTTGAGAGCCACGTCGCCAACACCTGTAAAATTGCGTTTTACCATCTTAAGAATGTATCTAAACTACGTTGTATGCTGTCAATGTCAGATGCAGAGAAGTTAATTCATGCATTCATGACATCAAGACTAGATTACTGTAATGCACTGTTAGGTGGTTCCCCTGCTGGATTATTACAAAAGCTCCAACTGGTCCAAAACACGGCAGCTCGAGTTCTTACACGTACAAAAAAGTATGAACATATTAACCCGGTTCTGTCAACCTTGCACTGGTTACCTATAAAGCATCGCGTTAACTTTAAAATCTTGCTTATTACCTATAAATCCCTACATGGTTTAGCTCCTCAATACTTGAGTGAACTACTCTTGTATTACAGTCCTTCACGTGCATTACGCTCTCAGGTGTCCTGTCAGTTGGTAATACCTAGAATTTCAAAATCAAGGTGGTAGATCCTTCTCCTATCTAGCGCCTAAACTTTGGAATTGTCTTCCCTGCACTGTCCGGGAGGCAGAGACACTCTGTCAGTTTAAATCTAGACTAAAGACGCATCTTTTTAATCTTGCATACACTACACTTCCATAATATAAATCCTCTGAGGGTTTAGGCTGCATTAGTTAGATCAACAGGAACCAAAAACACAACTGATGTACTTGTTGCATCAAAGAGTGCAGAACAGTACTCTACTCTCAGCCAGTATTGTCTCATTGTTCCAAGGTTACCACAGAGAGAAGGATGCAGTTCATGGCCAGACCTGATGGTAGAGCGGAGAATGGGAAGCGGCGACCTAACAAGAGCTGAGATGATAGAGCTGGATAAAGAAGGACGCGGTCACCTGACACGTCTTCAACACAAAATTTCAATTGCTATTAGATTATTAATGATAATCTTAAACTGTAATTTACCTTATTAGTAAATTTATTTATTTTTATTTAGCCTTGTTGTGCAAGCTCTATAGAGCTTGTGCAGAGGCAGCAGCTTTTGCCAGAGGGGAACTGGAATCCCCTGGTTGGGCCTGGGTTCTCCTGAGGTTTTTTTTCTCGATTAGAGTTTTGGGTTCCTCGCCACAGTTTGCATACTGTTCTTTTGCACTATTTGCCTGGCCGGGGGGCTGATTTAGAATTTTAAAGTTTTACTTAATTAATATTGCATATAGGAATTTATAGTCTGTCATATTTGACCTGTGCTTCTCTCTCCTTTATCTTAAATGTTTGCTCTCACTGTGTGTGCTTACTTGTTTGTGTACGTGTGTGTGTGCGTGCGCGTCCGTGTGTGTGTGTCTATTTCTATGTGTGTTAGTACGTGTGCATATTGTGTGTGTGGAGTTTTTTGATTGTGGGTATGTCTATCTTCTGTGTTTTCGCCTTTTTATTGTTTTTACAGGTACAACTTTAATTGTTTTGCTTATAGTCAATATGTCTCATGTACAGCTGCTTTGTAACAATGAAAATTGTAAAAAGCGCTATATAAATAAAGTTGAGTTGAGTTGAGGCTTGGTTCTCAGAGCTGACGCTTCTGACGACAACTCCCCTCTGGCCAATACCACTGATGAAGGACCTTTTTTTCTCAGGGGAAGGGCACAATGTGGCACCTGAGACCAGACCTCTGGAACCTCCAAGTCTGGCTCGTGGACGGGATGAGGAGATGCTGAATGACCTGCCTCCTGCGGTCGTGAGCACGATCACTCAGGCCAGAGCTCCAGCCACTAGATCGCTACAAGTGGCACATCCTCTTGTCCTGGTGTTCTTCCCACCGGGAAGTTGTGCGATCGGTGTTGTGCTGTCCGTTCTCCAGCAAAGGTTAGAGAGCAACCTCTCCCCCTCTACGCTCAAGGTGTATGTCGCCGCTATCGAAACACAAGTCTCTCGGACAGCACAACCTGGTCATCAGATTACCCGTCCTTGCTCCGTACCCTCTTGGGACCTCAATGTTTTTCTCGTGGGCCCGGCTACGTGCTCAAAGTTCCCACCACTACCTTCAGGGACCAGGTGGTGAACTTGCAGGTGCTCCTCCTGGGGAGGAAGACCCAACCCCTGCCGTGTTGTGTCCAGTGCATGCACTGCGCCTTTACTTGGACCGCACGCAGAGCTTCAGAAGTTCTGAGAAACTCTTTGTCTGTTTTGGAGGACAGCAGAAGAACAGAGGCTGGCGCACTGGATCGTGGATGCCACCACGCTGGCATACCTGTCCCAAGATCTGGCTCAGGGTGCCTCTCTGGCAGACATCTGCAGAGCTGCGGGTTGGGCTATGCCCAACACTTTTGCAAGATTCTACAACCTTCGTGTAGAGCCAGTGTCGGCCCGCGTCTTGCACAATACCAGCAGGTAACCCCTATACCTGATCTAGTGCTCCACATGTAGTGACTCCCCCCTTGGGTCATCCCGTCTGATGTTTCCTCATTCTTGGTTCCCCTGCTGGTGAACCTGTGTCCTCCCCTCGGTGGACTCCAACGCTTCTGCGCACCCCTGGTTGGGCCCCCACCCATGAGATCTCCCCACTGGTGACACCGTGTGGGTATTCCATGAATGATCTCCCTACGGCAGATGTGGTCAGACGAGAGGGTATTGCTTCCCAGTGTTCCTTACAGTGCCGGGCGGCTATATTGTCTCTAGAGTAGGAAGGCCACCGCCTGTATGGCCGTTGGTAAGAGCCTCTCGTCGTTTCACTCAAACCGATGCCTTACTACACCACTGGAAGGTTACGATTCGCGGTAACGCTTACTTGTGACTCGCCCAGGCCAGTCAGTGTCGCTCCGTTGGATTTCGTGACGTGACTCAGTGCTGTGTCGTTTCGTATTGGGACCCCATTCTGTCTCGACGCAACGTTGAGAGACCGACAGAAAGGGAACGTCTCGGTTACGGATGTAACCTCTGTTCCCTGATGGAGGGAATGAGAGGTTATGTCCTTAATGTCAAAACGCTTTGCCGTCCGCTGCAGTGACCGAGAAGGCCTTTCAGGTTCCTCAGCCCAAAAGGTGAATGAATGGGCACGCCCTCTTCCTTGTATACCCGTATGCCCGGGGCGGAGACTGGCATGCCTTGACATTTGCCAAATTCATTGACCTTTGAAAAGTACAATCAGAGATGATAGGTTCTCAAGTTCAAACCCCCTGGAAACATCCCGGGCTGACGCTCGCAAATCCGCAGTAAGTTTTTGACTTGATTGTAATACTCCTACCACATCTACTTTCTCTGCACAGAGGCCAGGCTTCGAGAACACGACCAGCCCAAATAGACTTCACTCCTGCAACGCTGTGGTCATCGGAGACTCAGTCGCCCAGAATGTACGCACTTTTTCCACTCAAGGTAAGGTGAGCACTCACTGTTTTCCTAGCGCCCATGTTCTTGATGTCTCTGCGCAGGTACCTGCGATCCTGATGGACCTCGGAGCTGTCGTGCTGCACGCGGGGGTGAATGACGTCAGGACGGGCAGTCAGAGATCCTGACGAAGGACTTCAGGAGTCTGATCAAGACTGTACGCAATGCATCGCCCACGGTGAGGATCATCGGACCAGGGCCACTTCCTACCGACCGACGAGGGAATGAAAAGTTCAGTAGACTATTTGCGCTTTATCAATGGTTAATGTCATGGTGTATTGAACAGAAGCTGCTCTTTGTTAATAATTTTGATCAGTTCTGGGAGCAACCTAGGCTTTTCCGCCCCGACGGCCTGCACCCATCAGCATCGGATCTTCTGTCTGACAACATCTCAAAGACGCTATGCACCATTTGACTAGTAAGTCAAAACTTTAACCATAGTCTGTGTTCCTCTCACTCTACTGTTAAAATGTTACTGCTTCCAAATGCATGGAGACTGTGTCTGTCCCCCGAATAATAAAACAAAATAATAATTTTGGTAAAAGTCAGAGAAAAAACCTTATCGTGATTAAACCTGCAGTCAATGTAATTAATGAGCAAAACCAACTCTTAAAGTTCGGGCTACTTAATATTAGATCACTAAATTCAAAGGCAGTTATTGTAAATGAAATGATCACAGACAACAGTTGGTAACACTTTACTTGAAGGGGTGTTCATAAGACTGACATGACACCTTCATAATCATGACATGACATGACACATGTCATGAATATGAAGGAGATTTTATGCATGTTTATGACAACTGTCAGTAAGTGTCATTTGCTGATTTATGTCATTTTTATTGCAAACATGACATTGTTTAAGTTGTCTTTGTTATGACAACTTGACATAAAGCAATACATCATAACCTGTCAGTGTCTTTGTTATGACAACTTGACATTACCAATGTCCAATGTGTCATGTCAGTCTTATGAATACCCCTTCAAGTAAAGTGTTACCCAATAGTTCTGACATACTCTGCTTTACCGAAACCTGGCTTAAACCAAATGATTATTACGGTCTAAATGAGTGTACACCACCAAGCTACTGTTATATGCATGAGCCACGTCCAGTTGGTCGAGGTGGTAGGGTCGCAACAATCTTTAGAGACTTTAATAATAATAATAAACTTTATTTTTCTATAGCACCTTTAAAGTGCATCTCAAAGCACTTTACAAGTAAAATTCAGTATAAAAACAATCCACAGTTGTGCAATTAAACAATAAAAATAAAACATACAAATATAGAATACAAAAATCAAGTAAAAGCTACCATAAATAAATGTGTTTTAAGACAAGATTTAAAAGTGCTAAGAGATTTAGACTGCCTTATCTCATTCGGCAAAGCATTCCATAATTTTGGAGCTAAAGAAGAGAAAGCCCTATCACCAATCGATCTCAACCGGGTTGATGGAATAATTAAAAGACCAGTTTCGGATGAGCGAAGGTCACGCACTGGATTATAGGGAATTAAAAGCTCAGATAGATATTAGATATGGAATGCTTTGCTATTAGATTATTAATGATAATCTTAAACTATAATTTATTTTACTAGTAAGTTTATTTATTTTATTTAGCCTTGTTGTGCAAGCTCTCTGGAGCTTGTGCAGAGGCAGCAGCTTTTGCCAGAGGGGAACTGGAATCCACTGGTTGGGCCTGGGTTCTCCTGAGGTTTTTTTTCTCGATTAGAGTTTTGGGTTCCTCGCCACCGTTTGCATACTGTTTTTGCCCTGGCCGGGGGGCTGCTTTAGAATAAGTTTTACTTAATTAATATTGCATATAGGAATTTATTATCTGTTATATTTGACCTGTGCTTCTCTCTCCTTTATCCTAAATGTGTGCTCTCACTGAGCGTGTGTGTGTGTGCGTACTTGTCTGTGTACGTACGTGTGTGTGTGTGTGTGTTGTGTGTGTGTGCGTGCGTGCGCATCCGTGTGTGTGTGTGTCTCTGTGTCTGTGTGTGTTGGTGCGTGTTGTGTGTGTGGAGTGTTTTGTGTGTGGGTGTGTCTGTCTTCTGTGTTTCAACCTTTTCTTGTTTTTGCAGGTACAACTTTGATTGTTTTGCTTGTAGTCAATGTGTCTCATGTGCAGCTGCATTGTAACAATGAAAATTGTAAAAGCGCTATATAAATAAAGTTGAGTTGAGTTGAGTTGAGATATTGAGGTGCCAACCCATGCAAAGACTTGTAAGTAAGCATTACGATTTCAAAATCAACCGTAAACCTTACAGGGAGCCAATGCAAAGACTCCAAAATAGGTGTGATATGATCACTTAGCCTAGATCTTGTCAGGATTCTGGCAGCAGAATTTTGCACAACCTGCAATTTGTTAGAGACCCCAGCCAACAACGCATTACAATAGTCGATACGGGAAAACACAAAGGTGTTAATCAATTTCTCAGCGACAGAGCACGTCAGCCATAATCTACTGATATTTCTAAAATGAAAGAACGATGTTTTAACAGTGTTTTGAACATGTGGCTCAAAAGTTAAATTGGCATCAAAAACCACCCCCAAATTTCTGAGTTTAGTTTGAAACTGTGGTGGAGCCGTCGACAGTTATGTTGACCGACACAGCCTTACATAAATGATGGGGAGAACCGATAAGCATTACCTCAGTCTTATTACTGTTGAGAGAAAATTTCGCGAAAATTTTGCGACATCCATTCCTTTACCGTAGAAATACAGTTAGAAAGAAAATCAACAGGTACACAATCATTGGGCTTCGAATGTATATAAATCTGAGTATCATCCGCGTAAAAATGAAATTTTAGACCAAGAGACTTCAAAAGCTGACCAAGTGGAAAGGTATAGATGTTAAAAAGTAAGGGTCCCAGAATTGATCCCTGAGGGACTCCAGATTTCACAACACCAACATCAGACTTAAAACCACTCATTGCAACAAACTGTGTACGATCGGTGAGATGAGACTTAAACCAATTAAGAGAAATACCAGAGACCCCAAAGACGTTTTCTAGACGAGTAATTAAAACAGAATGATCTACTGTATCAAAAGCTTTACTGAGGTCAAGGAGTATCAAAACTGAAAGACAGCCACTATCAGAAGCAATTAACAGGTCATTAGTGACTTTAACCAATGCTGTTTCAGTACTGTGGAGTTTATGGAAACCCTATTGCAAAGGCTCAAAAAGATTGTTCGCAGTTAAATGAGAAATGAGCTGGGAGGCGACAACCCACTCCAAAATCTTCGAAAGAAATGGGAGATTGGATATGGGGCAAAAATTTGCAAGGTTTCCATAATCAACATTCAACTTTTTTGGGACAGAAGTGACTGCAGCAATTTTAATAGGGGTGGTACTACCCCAGAACAAAGGGTCTCGTTTATAATAGTCAAAACAACTGGACAAAAAACAGCAAAGCATGATTGAAACAACCCTGTGGGTATAGGATCAAATAATGAAGTGGCTGCTTTCATCTGAGAAACCTCTTTCTGAAGAATATTTGTGTCAATTGTACAGAAATTTGAAAAAGTAATACCAGTGTAGCATGAAATATTCACATAAGACGACAATGATGAAGTAGAAGCACTGATAGACTTGTGTACATTTTCAATCTTGGTAGCAAAAAAATCAAGGAACTTATTACAGAGATGTGTTGAGGCAACATACTGTGAGCAATTATTATAATTCAGCAGTTTGTTAATAGTACTAAATAATTGTATCGGAATTCTTTGATTGTTGCTAATTATCTCAAAGTAATCTGATCTGGCAGCAACAATTCCAGCCTTATATTCCTGTAAACAGTCTTTCCATGCTTGATGGTAAACAGTCAGACCAGAGAGACGCCATTTACTCTTTACTTTCTTACCATAACTCAGAGAACAGAGCATAAATTTAAATAATTTGAAGTGCTTGCGTTGAACATAATTTTTCCAAACAAAAGTAAAAAAACATTGTTTTCTCTTACATTGGCTACTGTGTATACAGTATATGGGAGGAAAATCCTGCCAAATTTAAATAAATAAATTAAACGATGAAAATGAAAACCAGATTAGCAATTAGTGTTGCTTTCGTCAACGAAAATTATGACGAAATATGGTTGTCAACGTATCGAGGACTAAACCTGCAAAAATTATAAATAAATAAATGTATAAATAAATAAATATATAAACGAATAAATGTAATAATATGAAAATAAATAAAGGAATGAATGGTTTGATAAAACAAAATAATTCATTTTAGCTATTATTGATCTTAGCTTTAACTTTTCTTTTCATTTTTTAAATTGATTTATTATTTTTTGTGTCCATTTTTTAATTATTTTTAATTATTATTATTTTTTATTTTTAGATTATTTTATTTATCATTTCCTTTTATATTTACATTTATTTATTTATACGTTTATTTATTTTTATATTTATTTATTATCGCATGTATTTATTTCCACTTTTATTTATTTATTCTTGAATTTATTCTTACTTTTCTGTGACTTGTATGATAATTAGATGGGTTGGTCTTGCCTACTATTGGTTCAGCGTAGATTGAAGCGTTTGATCGATTACACTTGACTTGTTTTGGACTAACGTCACGTCACTCACTGGTCGTTTGCTTCGTGTATAACGTTAACTATGGCGGGCGCACAATTAGCTAGAGAGTTACAGCATTTAGCCAATGAAGTCGATAACCATGCATCAAATGACTATGTGTCATTCAGATTAGATGCACTTATTGATGATTTATTACAGATTGACGGCGAGATAAATTATAAAGTTCTTCCTCAGTTGTTAGCCTCTTTGCAGCACATTCAAAGTCTGTGCGAGTCAGAGGGTGCTATGGTGGTGTTACAGTTCAACTGGTGAAAATCATGAAGCTCAAAATGTAATAAGGTTTAACTACACAGATGAGCTTGTAAACCGAAGTCGCAAGCTAACGCTTTATCAAAGTGATAGTTATAAGCAGCCTTCCGGTTAGAAAAAGCGTAAAGATTTAATGTAACATGATGTAACATAATGTAAATGAATTGAGACATAGTGAACTTAAGTCACAAGTTAACACGGTAGTAATGAGCATCGTTCTTTCACTACAGGGGCCATCAAATGGAAACCATTCCTTCTAAAAAGACGTGGTTACTAAACGGTACTCGTAAACTACATTTCATAAGAGATAAATAACACAGAGGTCACAAGTTAAGACGGGCATATTCCCTTGATTCATCCAGCTGCATATTGTTGTGTGACATCTTGATATTATTGCAAAGATCCACAGCAGCTAACTTTGCAAAATAGCTTAGTGTGATTGTTACCGCAGTGACACGCTGCCTCGCTTTATTGCATGGGTACGAATCCCGTGTCAAATCGCTTTATTTTTTCACCTCGCTTCAGCCGTTACGGGCGATCATACCAATAATTTGCAATCTTAACAAAAATGTCAAAATCATGTAACAAGAAAGTCTGTGTTTATTAGACATCTTAATATCAAGTCGTCTTGTGCTTTCAGAATCGACGAATCTGGTGAGGTCGTTCATGCACCTCTTTGGCAGAGGACCTGTAACCGGAACTTGGTCACCACTTTAGCACCCTCTGACTCGCACAGATTTTGAAGAACTTTGTCATTTATCTCACCGTCAATCTGTAATAAAACATCAATAAGCGCACCTAATCTAAATGACACAGTCATTTGATGCATGGTTATCGACTTCATTGGCTAAATGCTGTAACTCTCTAGCTAATTGTGCGCCCGCCATAGTTACTTAACGTTATACACGAAGCAAACGATCAGTGAGTGACGTGACGTTAGTCCAAAACAAGTCAAGAGTAATCGATCAAACGCTTCAATCTACGCTGAACCAATAGTAGGCAAGACCAACCCATCTAATTATCATACAAGACACAGAAAAGTAAGAATAAATTCAAGAATAAATCAATAAAAGTGGAAATAAATACATGCGAAAATAAATCAATATAAAAAATAAATAAACATATAAATAAATAAATGTAAAAAATAAAAGGAAATGATAAATAAAATAAAATAATAAAAAAATAAAAATAAAATAAAATAAAAAATGGACACAAAAAATAATAAATCAATTTAAAAAATGAAATATTTTTTCATTTTTTCATTTTTCATTTGTAACCTTCCAGTTGACTTGCGAAATCACTTCCATTTGTTTTATTAATAAAGGATATTGGAAGTAAAATCGGTCTGAGTTATGACAAATACTTTGATTTTAGATTTAGATTTAGATTTAGATTCAATTTATTGTCATTGCACATGTACAAGGCAATGAAATGTGACCTCTGCATTTAACCCATCCAGAGAGTAGTGAACACACGTACCCCCGGAGCAGTGGGCAGCTATCACTGCAGCGCCCGGGGAGCAAGTAGGGGTAAGGTGCCTTGCTCAAGGGCACCTCAGTTGTTACCTCAGTTGTTACCCGCCGGCCCTGGGAATCGAACCGGCAACCTTCTGGTCATGAGTCCGACTCTCTAACCATTAGGCCACAACTGCCCCATATTAGGCCACAACTGCCCCATAATAGTCACACAGCAAAAAAAAAAAAATTTGTATAGGAAAAATATGCATCGAGAATCGTTTTATCATCGCATCGCAGCCCTCTGAATCGTAATCGAATCACATCATGTCGTGCCTAGAGATTCCCACCCCTATCGATGGCCGTAAATTCAAATCAGAGCATCTTCCGTGTCTGGAATGGATGTATTCTTGAGTCTATAAGGTAACAATAATATAATAAGATAACCTTGTTTGAAATGGGTTTGGCTAAAAGAAAATGTTGGTTTTGTCTATACTACTAGGTACTTATACTATATTGACTGGGTTAAATAGAATTGCATTACTAAAAAGAGACTAAAATACAATTTTCATTGACTAAAACTAGACTAAAATGTCATCAGTTTTCGTCGACTAAAACTAGACGAAAATAGTGATGGATAATTCTGACTAAAATAAGACTAAAATGCTCAGACTTTTAGTCGACTGAAACTTGACTAGACTAAAATGAGTATGAACGTGGCTAAAACTAATAAAAACTAAAATGACAGCTTGACACAAAGACTAGACTAAAACTAAAATTAAAACAGGCCACCAAAAACAACACTATTAGCAATTTCATTATACACAACTGCGTGCACAATATGTGCCAAAATGAAAAATAAACTGAAATTATTTTATTTTCATTTTCATTTTTACACTGACAATGCGTTGTCCCTGTCAAATTGAAAAAGAAAATGCAATTGGTGATTTGACATTTCATTTTCACTAAAATCTCGAGGCAAGACTGCCAATATGAAAATGAAAAGGCAAATGTGAAAAAGAAATTGTAAAAACATTTTTTACAAAGGTTTTATTAATGTTCACGCAATAATACTGACAGAATTCAAATTAAAATGTAAACTTTGATTTTCATTTTATTTTATTTTCTCTTCTCTTTTATTTCATTTTCGTTTTCATTTTCTTGTTCACAGTCATGCAAATTACATGTTAATTAGTGGGTGTCGACGAGCGTCTGTATTACTGGGAAAGCCCACAAAAACGTCATATCCGTTTATTCGAACGAACGTGTGTAGACCTTGTCAGGCGCTTGGCCATAGCTCTTTGTAATGATCACGATGACTGTGCCTGGTGCAATACCGAAAAGTTGTTGTGTGGTGTTCTGCATCTCTGATAAGTTAACAGACGAACAAACTAAAGCATTGGAGAGCCTGTATCTCTAGCTTGCCCTGAAACATGCCGGAGCGCGATTGTCCCCACTCCGCCGCTGACCTGCTCTTACACTGTACATTACCATCCGCACCCGAGCACGCTATCATCATTACACTGTGACTGCTTTTAAGAAAATATAAACAAAGCGATCTTTCTCAGCACAATAGAATCCATCGTAATGTTCGGTTTGAGGTTGATAAGGTGTGTTTAACTTCACGCGCGCAGTGCGCAGACCAATTCGCTTATGGTATCACGAGAGCGGCTCATATGTGTTTAAATCAGCCCCGCGTACGTCATTCATTATGATTATGAGCCAATTTTTATACGAAGTGCTGCACTATGTTATGAATGCATGTTTTAAATGATGCCTGTTTAAATTCCTTGAAGTTCAGCTGTCATACCAAAAAAACATCTAGTACCTACAACACTTATAAGTGCAGGCCTGTGTCACCGCGCCGTGGGAAAAAAAAAAACATTCGAATGAATTAATAGTGCTGTGCGTATTAGATGTTTTTTGCTATGATGTAGGTTGCTCTCGAGTCCCTCCTGTAGGAAGACCAATGCTGACCTGATCGGGCAACTCCGTGGGTTCTCCCTTCGGGAAGAACACCAAGATGAGAAGAGACTCCACTTATAAGTGTATAAACGTCTAGTGGCAGGGGCTCTAGCCTGCAGGACGGTCTCTCTGTGACCGCCGGCGGCAAGCCACTCAAGGTCTCCTCGTCCCGTCCAGGGACTTCATCAGGGGAATCGGCTGGGAGAGGACATTTGCTCTTTTAGAAATATCTGCGGCTCACTGAGACGTCCAGGGGAAGTGGAATGATGTGGTGGGTCAAGCACACATGACTCTTTTGCATGGGCCAACTCTGCAATTTGCCAGATGGCTGAAGAGAGGGGATTTGGTGATAGCTGGCTGCCGGGAGACGGTGGATAGTTTCTTCACCCATACATCCTGACACCTGTGCAGCATCCAGCCACAATTGCAGAGGAAAGGTTTAATCAGGTCCATGGAAGAACACGCTCTATATTGGTGTCATGGCTCTGCTTCATTTAGTCATGTCTTTCTTGGTCCTGTAGCAGAGCCATGGCAAAGCCGTTGGTTATGTGTGGAGAGAAACATATTATTGTCCTTTTGACAATAATATGCGTTCTCTCCAGTGTCTCGTCATTGGCCCCGCTCCTCTCGTTTCCTTGTTATCTTTCCCTTAGTGTCTGATTACCCACACCTGCCCTGTGTCGTTATCCCTCGTTTGTTTCCCTATAAATGCCCTCATGTTTCTTTGTCCTGTGCTCGTGTATTACATGTGTTCGTGCGTGTACTACGTTGTGTGTGTTCCTGCCCGTGTCTAATTGCGAATTTCGTGCTTGGATTATCCTTATTCCCTTTGTGAGTTTTGTGTTCTACCCTGTAATGTTGTGTTTAATTTTAGACGTTTGGTCGTGTCCTTTAGTTTAGTTTTACTGTTCTTGTTTTCATTTTGCCCCCTCGTGGGAAGTCTTTTGTTTAATATATATTTCTTAGTTCTGTTTTCCCCCATTGTGGGTGTTTTTTGTTCTGTTTTTGTTTGTAAAATAAAGTCTTTGTCATTAACCCCTTACTGCCTGCCTGCGCTTGGGTTCTCGTTCACCACCATTCTTGACAATTGGAGAGGGCTATAGGACTGTGGAAACAACGTTTCCAATGCATCAGCAAGTGTAGTGGTGGCCTAAAACTGAATCCTTCCAAAAGGTGTTCTGTTATTGTGGTAACTGCAAATATATTTGCTTAGAAAATAGTGCTGCATCCAAACTAAATTTATATTGACATAACTTCTGTTAGTCAGTATTTTATTTACCTATTTTATTTACAGTATTTTATTGACATAACTTCTGTTAGTCAGTATTTTATTTACCTATATTATTATATTGTTTTGTTTCCCCCTGCAGAATTAAACAGTTTTGAAAGCAAAAAGGTATACTGTATATATACTGCATGATTTATTATATTATCAAGTTTTTGTTTTTTATTATTTTTATTATGTATATTAATATATATTTTTTGTTATTATTGCTTAAATCAAAACAAATCAACTGCAGTTTGATTGATATAAATTGGACTGCACAATGAAAAATATGATTTTAAACTCTTAAAACAGAGTTATCTGATTTCGGAATCAAACTCTTAATTTGTTAATTTATTTGGGGACATTCATATATAACAACATATATAAAATACAATGCTCTGAATGTGTAAGATTTTTAAATAGCCCATTAGCCTAATGTTTGAATTCTTTTTTTTTATTAGAAAGCACTGCATATGTTGCATATGTGTCACTGATAACATTTAATATCAATGAAAACCTCTAACAGACTGTTCTACCTATATTCTTAAATATGAAATTTATGAGATGCGTACTTTCATGTCTCGATTCTCCGACGGCACAGACTGTTTCTTTGGTTTGCCTTTGAGGGTCGAGCACACCAGTACAAGGTCCTGCCCTTCCCCTCAGGGAGCAGGGCGTGTGTATCCTCAACTATCTCGACGACTGGCTTATCTTGGGTCACTCGCGAGATGTGCCTCGGGTTTCCACCTAAGGACGCCATATTGCTCAATGTTTCTGCCTGTGTTTTATTCAAGGGCTCCATATCCCGTAATGTATTGTGTCCTGTTATTGTCTATTGGTTTCACATGTATCCCATGTCCTGTTTGTCCCTGCATCTGTGTATATATAGCCCTTGTGTTCAGTTGTCGATCGTTGTTGAATGTTACACTCACGTTCGCCTCATGTTTCTTGGATTTTATGTCACTCTTTGGATTTGTTGTCACTCAACACGATCGACCAACAATGGATCCAGCAGTCCATTTGGCCTGTCTTCGCCAGGGTAGTAGTTCCCTCGAGGACCATATACAGACTTTCCAAAATATCCGGACTGTGTGTTAATTGATCTGTTTTTTGATAGTCTTAATGATCATTATCAACGCATAATCTTCCATTATGGTCCTCGAGGGTCCTTAGCTAAGTTTATGGATTATTCACTTTTATCATGTGACTTCCCTTTCACCGTGGGTGAAGGTTGAGGCCACCCTCGCAAGATGGCCGCCATGCCAGAACCTTCTGGTGCTATGAAAGCCACGCCAAGGTCTTCAGCCACCATGGACGATACACCTCGTGTGCCCAGGTGTCATGGACGACACTGCAGTGTATCTGGTTGTCCATGAGTGCTTTCCGCAGGTGTTTGAGGCTGGCTTCCAGCTTGGCGGATCCACCTTTGAGGTCAATGAGAGCAGCTGGCATCCCAAGGCTTCCAGTAGAGAAGATTGTAGAGGTATGTCCCCTGTCTACTGTGCTTCCTGTGGTGGCTTCAGCTCTGTGGTGTGTGTGGTCTACGATCTGTTGCCCTAGAGGTTTCTGTAGCCCAAGAGTCTGTTCCTGAGCCCAGTCAAGTCCAAGAGTCCGTTCCTGAGCCCAGTCAAGTTAGTGCTGTAGTACTCGAGTACTCGACTTGAGACGTTTTTTTATGATCTCGGACTTGTCTTGGACTCGTTGGTATTTGCACTCGGACTTAGTCATTGGTCTCGCCAAATGTTGTAATCGGTCTCGACCGAGTCCAGATATATATATATATATTTTCTCCTTCAAAACATTGATAGAGCATGCTTCTTGTGATCCGAAAACTGTTGCCGACTCTTGACTCAAGAAGGAGAGCCGCGCGTTTTCATAAGTTCTCTCTTCACACAGCAGTTTAGTTCAGTGTGTGCTGTTGGTGTAACTAAATAACTCCGGTATATTGGTTCTCAGTCCTCGGGACTGTCATGCACGCCAGAAAGTGAAGAACTGAATTAATTTGTGGGTAATATTAAGTGTTTACGGGAGACGCTAAACACGAACAATTCAGGTGAACTGGTTCGACTGGTTCACTTAAAAGAATGAACGATTTGTGCGTGGTGCGAACTGAACAGCATCAATCATTCATCAGGCAAGATGTCAGCGAGCAGCAGCATAATAATATTTGGTTTTATAAACCATGAAGAATTTATCGACAGTGCTCTTAAAAGGAAACTTTTTGCAACAAAACTTTCTCCGAAACCTGTGGGACAACATCCAATTTTGTAAGAAACCTGCAAAGGCATCACAAAGAGAGGTAAGTTAATGCCATGTTTCAGAGTTAGCATTGCATTTGAATATTTTTAGAAAGTAGTTAGGAGTTTAGAAAGTAGGGCTTAAAGATAAGATTGATGGTATTTTTATTGTCACTGCGATATGAACATATTTAAGTATGGGCACTGAAATGTGCTTTTAAACGAGCCGTGGGCCCTCTGCTCTTTCTGGCAGCTCCTCTATCGAACACGCACGAGCACAGGCAGGCGCACGCACACACACACACACACACACACACACACACACACGCACAAAAGTGTTAAAAAGTTCCTTAAAAAAGTGGTGGTGGTGGGGTTTGGTTACTTTGGGGGACACGAAGTCATAAGTTCAACTTTCAAGAATGGGAACATATTCAAGTGTTTGCTGGTTATTTGTTACATTTTCTATTGGCAGAATAGGATTGTTACACTTCAATAAAAAATGTGAAGTTACACTTCGGCTTTGTGACTTTAGTGCTATACCTAAAGTAAATAAAATGACCTTATTTTAAGGTAAAATAAAATTGTCTTTTTAATCATTACAAACAATAATGAAAATAGAAGATGTGCTGTCTCTTGCATCACAAAAATTCTCAAAAGTTAAGTATGTGGTCTTGTAGTCATGATTTGTTTTCTCTCTCTGACTTGACTGTCTCAATTGGACTCGGTCTTGACTTGGACTCGAACCTCTTTGGACTCGGTCTTGAGTTGGACTCAAACCTCTTTGGACTTGGACTTGTCTTGGACTCGACAATGGTGGACTTGACTACAGCCCTAAGTCAAGTCCAAGAGCCCGTTCCTGAGCCCAGTCAAGTCCATGAGTTCGTTTCTGAGCCCAGTCAAGTCCATGAGTCCTTTTCTGAGCCCAGTCAAGTCCATGAGTCCGTTTCTGAGCCCAGTCAAGCCCAAGACTCTGTTCTTCAGCCCAGTCAAGGCCCAGTGTCCATTCCTGAGCCCATTCAAGTCCAAGAGCCCGTTGCTGAGCCAAGTCCAGTCCACAAATCTGTTCCTGAGCCAAGTCCAGTCAACAAGTTCGTTCGTGAGTGTGGGGAAGTCCAAGAGTCTTTTCCGCCGAAGCCACCAGGGGCTCCACCCACACCACCATCTACGCCACCTGCTGGAATTTTACTCCACCCGCTCTGCCTGCTCTGCCTCTGCTCTGGTTGCCGCCCACTGCTCTGCCTCCACCACCATGTCCATATGGCATGATAGATAATCAAATTGGTTTGTTTTTTTTGTTGTTTTTGTTTGCTGTGTGTGCATGTGTAGGGTGTTTCCCTTTTTGATGTCTTGCTTTGTTTTGCTTCGCCGCTTAAGTGTGATTTGTTAAGTTTTATATTATTTTTTCCCCCAATGTTATTGTATTATGTTTAGTAGATTCCTTTTCTTTGTTTTTTTGTTTTGTTTTGGGTTTTGTTATTTTGTGTAGTCGGCTATTGGCCGAACTGAGATCATGGGCCCTAAACCTGTCGCTCAGTTATTCACATGGTGCACTTTTTTGCTATGTCATCCCCCATTGTGAAGTGTCGAAGGTCTTGCAATCACCTTATTTTCATGAGATGCACACCAGTTGGGTGACGTGTTAATCGTCTTGGCCGGTGACCTCTGCGGTTGGCCTGGGGGTCGAGAACGCCTGATAGCATACAGTTTTGCTTATTTTTGCCTTTCTTTGTCTATATATTACATTTGGGGTGTTGTGTGATTTCGTGTGGTGTTTTGCTAACATGTGTTTTGTTTTTTTCTTTTGTTCCCAGGAGCCTGTTTTACTTGGTGTAGGACAGGGGAGGCCGGCTGTGCACAGTAAGTGAGGTGTTTCACCTTGTGTTGGTGTGTCAATTTGGAACTACATTTTGTCGTGTTGGTGGTGTAAATTTGGTGTGAGTTTTAACTGGAGTTGGATGACCTAAGGTGTCTGATTGTAGAATGTTTCTGCTGTGTATCTTTGTATTTATATTTATATATTCTTAGTTTACATTTTACTATTGCTTGTTTATTAATTTATTCCATTTGTATATTACTATTTTGTGCCTTGTACATTAGTAAATGTTAGTTTTGGAGCGTGTATGTCAGGTCCCGGGTCTGAGCACCTGCTTATTTTTGTCTTGTTTATGTTTCTTCCCGCCGAGCACATGGGACAAACCTTTTTTGACAGTTCTACACGTGCTCGGTCTCTACTTTTGGTTGCCCCGCCCCCTTGTTATCCACTCATCACCGCACACCAGTTTCTACTTCTGCTAATCACACCCCACCGGTTTCCACTCTCGCTAATCTCCTCTCTCCCTTCTTATTCTCACTGAATTCCTAGGTTTCTTGTCAGTCCGTTAGTTTTTCTAGTTCGCCTGACTTCTGGTCGTGTATTCTTCTAGTCGAGTCTTGTCTTGTCTTGTCCAGTTTGATTCGTGGCTAACTTGTGCTGTCTGTCTAGGCTCCAGTCTCTTGTGCACCCTGCTTGGTGTCCCCATTCTCACGCAGATCGTTGCGCTGGTGGCCATGGGTTCCCTGCTGGTTAGCGACTGAAGGATCTTCACCCTTTGAGGATCTATCCCCTCCGGGGTTGTTCGAGTGGATTTACCAGATTCTTCCTCCGGGGTTGTTCGAGTGGATTTACCAGATTCTTCCTCCGGGGTTGTTCGAGTGGATTTACCAGATTCTTCTTCCGGGGTTGTTCGAGAGGATTTGCCAGAATCTTCCTCCGGGGTTGTTCGAGAGGATTTGCCAGAATCTTCCTCCGGGGTTGTTCAAGTGGATTTACCAGATTCTTCCTCCGGGGTTGTTCAAACGGATTTACCAGATTCTCCCTTCGGGGTAGTTCCAGCGGATTACCAGTTACCCACCACTGGGGCTTGTGTGCTGAACTTTTCGTGACTCTCTCCGTGAGTTAGGCCCTACAGCCTCACCCAGACTTTTTGTGTTTTCCTTGCCATTTCCCCGGCCGAGCGCTCGAGCCCATTTCCCAGTTGATTTCTGTTTGCTGTACCCTGTTTTAAGATTCTGTTGATCTGCCATTAAAGCTGTTTGTGACCCTGCATTTGACTCCCGTCCTTCTGGCGTGACAGTGTATATGTTTTAGGGCTGCTCGATTATGACAAAAAAACATAATCACGATTATTTTGGCCAATATTGCGATCCCGATTATTTAACACGATTACTCATTAATTTTTAAAACAACATAGAAAATAAATAACTTTGCTTTTAAACTGTGAATTCAACTGAAAAATAAATGTGAAGAAATAGCACAGCTGAACCACTGTAAGGAAAGGGGTGCGCTGTGGATTTATACCACGAGAAAAGAGAGGATCCTTGCAAAATGGAATGTAGCACAACAATCGTTTTACCTCGATTATTTTGTTTTTGTAATTGTTGAAGCCAAAATTGATGATTACAATTAATTTTCGATTAATTGCACAGCCCTAATATGTTTGACTCATTTCAGGGTCTTGTGTGGCAATATCCTGTCTTGTCAAACTTTAAATAAACAAACAAACAAACCTCTTTAATTGGAGCTGGCTTGCCTTGTTCCCACTAAGCTCAGCCCTGGAGAACGTTCATTATTGGAGATTGTGTGGGGAAACAGCATTTAAAACAAGCGTATTTATGATAATGTTTTTTTATGATAAAATGTATGTTGTATTTACTCACTCCTCATTTTATTATTGCCTTAAATTGTATTTGGTAAACCGTACCTGTGTCCCTTTTGGGGGCTATTGCCCTAGTCAGCTTTGAGCACTTCTCACTTTGCCTCATCCACCACTCAGACAGCTCTATCTCTGGCCCTGCTCTGGTCGCCACCTACTAAGCTGCTGACTCCACCCAGCTCCGCCTCTGGCTCTCCTCTGGTCCCCGCCTTCAGCTTTGCTGACTTCTCTGTGGCTGCCACCTTCAGCTCAGCCGGTTCCGCCTCCTGATCTGCCGGCTCCACCCTGGAATCCACCTCCTGCTCTGCCTCCAGCTCCGCCCTGGACTCCACCTTCTGCTCTGCCTCCAGCTCCGCCCTGGACTCTACCTCCTGCTCTGCCTCCAGTTCCGCCCTGGCCTCCGCCTTCAGCTCAGCCTCGTTCTCTTCCTGCCACTCCTCCTCTCCTCTCCCTCCCGTGCCATGCCAAGGCCCTGGCCCGGCAACCCTCCCCTGGTTCCGCCTCCACTCCACCGCCCTCCTGGACTGTTATTTTGAGGGCGTCTGGAATCCGCCCTTAAGGGAGGGGTTATGTGACACCCTGTTGCTGGCGGTCTCGACCTGAGGATGCCATATTGCTCAGTGTTTCTGCCTGTGTTTTAGTCAAGGACTCCATATCACATAATGCGTTGTGTCCTGTTATTGTCTATTGGTTTCACCTGTGTCCCATTTCCTGTTTGTCCCTGCATCTGTGTGTATATATAGCCCTTGTGTTCAGTTGTCAGTTATCGATCGTAGTTGAACGTTACACTCGCATTTACCTCATGTTTCCTTGATATTATATCACTCTTTGGATTTGTTGTCACTCTGTGGACTTTTACTGCATTTGGATCTGCTCCCTGTTTCCCCATGCCCAACACGTAACACCCCCATATATATTGTTTCCCATTGACATAACCTGGATTTATATTCTTCATTACAAATTAGGTCCACAATTATGTGTCTTGGAATAATTATTTTCAATAGTCTGTTTGCTATGGGGGTAAACATTTGTCCTTACACAAGTACACACACTTGTACATACTCATGTGCCAAAGCATATGCTGAACACTTTATTTCTATGTTTGGTTCCAAGCACACAGCATTAGACAACTTCTGGTACACAACAAAACACTTTTGTTTAATTTACTGCATGCTTTACTGATTATACAGGGCTGTTTCGTTTAAGCAACTCTCGGCAGCAACATTGCTTAACTTCACATTTGGTGGAGTAGAAAATAAATACATAAAAATCAAATACACTGAAGTACAAAATACTATTACTACTTCAGATTTGGTTCACAATAGACAGCTAACCTAAAAGGCCAAGGGTCAAATTATGGGATATATTTTAATAAATCAAATGAGATCATCATTTCAACACCATACAAGATTTCTGATAAAACCTTACATACATACATTGTTTGGAGGAGATCTGCACACTGCTTGGCTTTCAGCAAACATTTTGTGTTAAGAATCATATGAATATTTCGTTTGTATGTCATATTGAAATTACAAACACATGTAAATAATCACAAGTTAGAGCAATAACAGCAAAATCTTAATGCCACATACCAGGGGTAACATATTTACCATAAATTATTTTTATTATTAATCCCATTATGAGCATGGAAATTTGCATAGCTACAAAAACAATGTTGATAAACTTATTAGCGTCATCATTTATATTTCTTAAACCATAAGCAGGAAAGTTTCATTGTTTAATTTGTTTTCTATAGAAGCAATGATAACACTTTACGGTAAAGTTGTATTTGTTAAAAACATTAGTTAATGCATTAGCTAACTTAATAATTAGTTAATAATTAATAATTAGCTATACTTCTTCAGCATTTATTTATATTAGTTAATGTTAGTTTCGGAATTTACAAATACATTTTTAAAACTTGAATGTTGTATCACATTACATTAATGTGATACGTTAATGCACAGTGAACTAACATGAAGAAATATACATTAACCAGTGTTGGTGAGCAGTTAACTATATGTAGCGACGCTTCTAGTTTAACTACATTTTCAGTAGCTTGACAGTAGTTCAGTTACTTTCACAACATAGTAGCTTATCCAGTATGTAACGGTAATATTTTTTTGAATGTATTTTTCTGGGAGAATGTATTTTGACAGCGTTTTTTTGTGCGTGAGCGGATACGCACAAAAAGTCAGACAGTCGTGAGTTGGTGGAGAAGCCACACGGAACAGTTTGTTTGTGTTTTTGCATTAAATAACGTGGTTATTTACATTCCACATAGTTTTGTTGCAGACGCAAAAAGTGCGGAAGATGTTTTGCTTATCCTGGAGTTCGGTTTTGTACATCGGAAGATACAGACAGTGTTAGAGACTGGCTTCGGAGCAGAGAGGAGCTGCCAGAGTCGAGAGTTTCGCTGAGAACGCTGTAATCTTCGCTGTAATACCGACTTGGAGAGTTTCCGAACGAGGTTTGACATTTTTTTTCGTGTTACATGTGAACGGTCACCGACGCCATGAAATGTAACCAGTAAGGGCACTTATTAGTGTGCTGGCGTATCGAACGTTGTGTTAAAAAGCTTATTTTTGCGTATAGGACTTAAGTTACGCTTGTGTATTTTGTTTTTTTTTTGTTTTGGAGAAGGATTCGTTTCCTCCACATGTGCCACACACACGTGCACGGAGGCCACGTGCGCAACCTTTGTTCTCTGAGATTTTTCCTGCATCCGAACAAGCTCGTATGGATGTTTTTTTTCACGTTTACCCTGCCATCCAAGTGATATCTCTACGTTGTCTTGGTTCAGATGTGAATTAAGTCATTATTATGCATGAAAAGTTGGTATATTGCACTCTACGCAACTCAACGCTCTCTACGTAAGTCTACGCACTCAATGTTCAACGCAAGGCATTGCATCATTGTTGCAACGGACTGGTATTATTCATCTTTCCGTATAAAAACACTGTTGACAGTTCATGATTTCGACAGTTCTTGTTCATGTTGGTATAGACTGAATTTACTGAACTAAAACGTAAGTCCGGATGTGATCGTTGAGTAAATGAAAGTTGTATTGTTGAGATTATAAACGTATGTGAATTGTGAGGGTCACCTTAACGAGGTTTGTACACGTGTTTGAAATGCTTATGTTGAAGTGATATTGACCATTTAAATTCATTCCACTGTAAGTCGTGTATTCATTCCAGAGGGTGTTATAAACAAGGTTGTGGTGCACCACGAGGTAATGTACAGAGACAAAGTTGTTTGAATAACATTGTTTATTTGTTTTATTTTATTTTTCATATCTTCTTGATCATTTGTCTTTTGCTGAAACCAAATCTGACATCCTGAAAGAAAAGCAAAGTCAATGTTTAAATGTTACAGTAAATCTTACAAGAAGTTTTGTTGTGGAACTTACTTTGGAGTAGGGGCGTCTCACTTGCTCTGTTAGGTATCGGTGGGTTGGGAATGTGACTTATTCTTGTAGTATTGCTTCACATATTTACACTTCAGATAGCCACCTTATTGACAAAGACATTTTAACTTACCTGAAGCCATACACATCGGTCCCTTTGGTATTTTATACAGCAGAGTAAGGTAAACCGTGTACGCAAAATACACTGAGACTAAAAGTACTAGGGAGGGGACCAAGATCCTTTCCTCTTTGAGTCTTCCAAAGTAACCTAGCAATTTCCCCTACATGGCGGGCCTAGTACACACCCATTACAAGTAGTTAAATACTTTTTTTGTCCAGCAAG
This sequence comes from Triplophysa rosa, assembly GCF_024868665.1. NCBI lineage: Eukaryota > Metazoa > Chordata > Actinopteri > Cypriniformes > Nemacheilidae > Triplophysa > Triplophysa rosa. The sequence goes on along the minus strand of NC_079891.1, from coordinate 11,378,902 downwards.
CGACCCCAAAATACATTCTACATGAATGAACTACATGCACGTTTTAGTCCACCGGAAGTTTAATGCAACATGAAGTTACGACCAGCATGGCAAAATAAAAGTTTCAACAAATAAACACTCAGCAACACAAATGTATGGAACCACAATTTCTCTGAGCCACTGCGAGCAGTGCAGTTTCTATTTATGTTACCAAATATTAAAATGATCATTCACTGCTGTTCTGATATTTTGTGGTTATGTAAGTCAGGTTTAGTGTTTGGGTTGGGGGAGGGGTTAGTCTTGTGTTTTTTCCTAATACAAAATAAAGAATATTCCGCCAACAACTGTGGATCATGACCCAGTACTGCAATACATAACATTAATTATTAATTAATAATAAGTTAATTAATTAATTAATTAATAGTATTAATAATAATTATTAGTTAATAATCATTAACCAATCAAAATCCGCTGGAGGTTTGTACAGCCTACTTGCGGCTAAAGTCCCACCCACTTGCAACTGATCCACCCATCTGCAGCTAGCTCCGACATCCTTTTTTACCTTACTCGCTATTTTTCAAAGGACATTGGACTAGTTTTGTCACACTGAGGCAGTGCAGCACGCTTCTTCGGACTAGATCACAAACTAAAATTGTTCATTATCACCACCTTTTGCTGTATATATTGTATGCATTGCGGCATTACAGTTCATTGAAAGAGATCGCTTGATGATTACATAAAGGACGTACAGGAGTAGATTGCTATTTCAGGTTCAACCCATCATCGCCTTCGAATTATAAGGTTCCATCATGTTCAGGAACATAATGTTTTATCTATTTACCCACCATATACCTAACTAAAATTAACATCTGCACTAGATGTTAATTTTAGTTAGGTATATGGTGGGTAATTCAACACATTATTGCAGGAACCATTAAGTTTCCGTTGGTTTAGACAGAAAGTAGCTAATGTAATCTGAACTGGACTTTATTCCATATAAGGTGAGTATGGCTGAAATAACATGATAATGTTGTAATTAAGACTGTTGACATTGTTGACTATTTGGCCTTTAGGGCTTTATATTGTCAAATTTAAAGCATTTTTCGAATTATCGGGGTTCATGTAAACATAGGAATTAGGAAGATAACAGTTAGCGCTGTTGGCTAGTGTTGTGTCTATAAATATAAAAAATAATATCTTCAACAAAACAAAAAAACACTGTCGTTTGAGCTGCTCTCATTGACAAGAGTATAAAAAAACGTCAAACTTCAATTTTCTTTTAAACATTGTTTTGCGTTGCACTGTTTCCTCAGATATTCCCCACTGTAACTGTGAGGGGTCTGACCACATGACAAAGAAAGCTGATCCTGATTGGTCTTTTTTAGAGGTGCACCGATTGACCGGACAGAGACCGGAATCGGACGGTTTTTCGTATGATCGGCCGGATCGGTGACCGGCCGGTCAGTCTCACGTCTCGGCCTTCCAAGCCGATCTTCTGTTGCCCGTGATGCGGGCAAGAACGCCACAGCCATCAGTACACGCAAAGCCGCAAGTAAACATGCGGGTGCACAGCCTATCTTTCATGGCTCGTTTATACTCGCATGTGTGTCTCTGCTGACAGCATCTCTCATGTCCCCTGACTGCACGCGCGTGCACACGCATCATGTACTGTACAGACAAAAAGGTGCACTGTAGTTCATCTCTCGCTGCTCCGTCTACATGGGGTATGTATGCTAACAGTGATGCTATTAGCATCATGCTAAACTCGTGTTGAAGTCGTTCACTCTGTGTAAAACAAACGTAAATTCCATTCAACCTTATTCCTTCTCTTACGTTAAAACTGTGGTCAATTGACCTAGGTAAAATGAAATTCAACACGACTTCTACTTGTTTTTAAAAATCCAAAATATAAAAAATGAATAAATCAACCAATATATGTGATATATCTGATTGAGTTCTTTACTAAGGCGCTGTGTCCACCGAGGCGTTTACGCCTGCAGCCTACGTGTTTTTTCAAATGTTTCCTATGGAAACGCCACGCTTTAAAAAAAGCCATCAGCCAACATTTTTTTTCTGCGCTGGTGCTATGCATTTTTTTCACGCTCAGCGCCGGCGTTCGACCAAGCGCCCTGAGTTGAAAAATGCTCAACTTTGGGCAGAACGCTGCGCCTGCAGTGGGCGTTTTCGGCCGAGCTCCTGCAGTTTTCAGCTGCGTAAATGCGCCTCGGTGGACACAGCCCCTAACACAAAAAACTGCAACTACATATACATCTTTAGAGTAGAATTCACTCATAAGATTTTTATTTTTTTTGTAGCAAAAATCAATCCACTTCTTTTAATACTACAGACCCAAGATAAAGACGATTTATTTTACATTTCAGAAAAAATGAAATAAAGCAATGTTAGTTTCATAAACGGAAACAGACAAGAATAAAGTTGAAGTATTTTATTGTTATCTTAGACTTTTGTGAGATGAGTACACAAATGAAAAAGGTAAATTAAGTGACATGTTTAGTTATATTTTATTATTTGTACTTCTTTTCTTTTCAGTCACAGAGTTCTTCAATTTAAAAGTTGTTTGGGAAAGAGAAGATTCTGTAATTTAATGCAGCTTGGAGAACTGCATTAGGGAAATTTGGGCAAATTGTAACGTTCAATCATTTATTCAATGAAAATAAAAAAAATGTGTATTGAAGAAAAGTTAATATGGTTTTATATACAGTATACTGTCAATTATAGTTTGTGGATAGAAAATCGGAATCGGCAAAAATCAGAATCGACAGGTTTCACTTGTAATAAAATCGGAAATTGGAATCGGCAAAGAAAATTGCAATCGGTGCATCTCTAGTCTTTTTATGTGCATTCAAAGTGCTGATTGCCTCGCAGATAGAACCTTATAGAACCAAATTATAATTTGATTAAAAAAACAAACATGGTATAATGTAAATAAGTTGTCACTGAATAAGAATATGTGAGTAACTCATTTTTGACAAAAATGTCATGTAGAAACTTGTAATTCTAAGGCGACGAGATGCCCAGATATTTGTATATCGTTTCAAGTATTTTCAATATCCCATGTGGAGGAAATTCTGTAGCATATTTAATATTTACTAGTGAATTAAACTGTAGTAAAATGTAGTATGCTACAGTAATTTCTAAACTGTTAATGTACACTACAGTATTTTGTCAGTATGTGAATAACTCAATTTTGACAAAAATGTCAGATAGAACCTTATAATTCTAAGGCAATGACATGCTAAAAATATGTTTATATAATTTCAGGTATTTGTAATATCCCATATGGAGGAAATACTGTAGCTTATTTAATATTTACTAGTGAATTAAACTAGTAAACTGTATTATTCTATAATAATTACTACACTTACTTACACTTAACACTTGTTCATGTACACTACAGTCAGTGAATTTATAAACGGTAATACATCGTATAGCCTACTTTAATATTTACTATGGCAAGATTCAAAGACACTATAGTATCTAGAAATTTACTAGTGTACTAAAAAGTATATTATCATATTTTACCATATGGGATACAGTGTCAACAGTAAAAAATCCAAGTAGCTTCGATGTAGCTAGCTACTTTTTAATAGTAATTTGTAGTGTAGCTAACTACTTTATCAGATGGGAAGTTAAGATGTAATTTAACAACTTTTTGTAGCTAATCTAACTACAGTTTCAGAGTAGCTTCCCCAACACTGCCGTTAACAAACGTTAATAAATAATTTTGTTTTAAATAAATCCTGTCAAGGTTTCCTCTATAACACTTAAGCCCCTTTGCATTATTCAGTGTAATGTTAGCTATGCTGTGGGAAATTCTGGGACTAATGGTTAGCTGATTGGCTAATTTGGGTGGTGGATAGTACACCTGCCATGCTGGAGCCTTTGTAAATAAGCTTTATTCCCTCCTCTCCCTGCTGGCTCTGGTTTATTTCAGCATCCCATCACCAGGATGGGGAGAAAAGCAAGAGGACTCATATCATCTAAGGGCCAAAGGTGAGGCGTCAAGAGAGAGCAAAGGGAATGAAATCTCCTGGCTCATTTTAGCAGCTATTCAGAGCGCATTACACCTAAAGAAGGGAAACGTATAAAGGATTCTGGCGCTTGAACACATTTCTGTGTGTTTATGGGTAAGAGAGGGGAAAGCTCTGCAGATCATCTCTAATAGATTCCCAAATTACAGTCTTTTGTCTTATGATTTTCTTTTCTTTTTCTCTGTAACCCACCTTTTGGCACAACAAATCCAGATATGTATTAGATTAGGATTTGAAGTATTGTACTATGGTTTACATGCATATTTATGTACATGTTTTTATTTTATCTAACCTTTTCACACTTATGTTGACCTCAGTTATTCTTAAACTAAACCAGTGGTTTTAAATTTTAGTTCTTGCATATGTTTATGGACACCGATAACAGTAACTAAAACGGAACTAATTTGGAATTGCTAGGCTATCAATTGCAGTCTACTTCTTACAGGCTATGATTAACCTCTTCACCTCTTTTAAATCCAGGCAGTCAATAGATATGATATGAATATTTTTAATTTGGTTACTATTAGGTTACATGTACAATGTAGAGTGTTCTTGGTTTAGCTCAGCGGGTGTTACAGTGATAAATGTGGCTGTGTGGTTGACTAAGATACATCATGTTCTCAAAGGCATTTTTACTGTATTATCAAGAACAGCAAAGCAAAGTTCATGGGAAGTATTTAAATATACAATATGACATTGTCTATCATAAAATTACAGCTCCATGTCATTTTTAATACATTCATGAATAACTACTTGTATACTACCTATGTAATGCCTCATTGTGTCTTAAATATTAACTTATATCTGTATCTCCTTTCTTTTCAAACATTTAATGTATTCTAATGTAATTCTGGAAACAATAACATGTCAGTTACTATTTATACCAGATCAACTGGGGTGACAGTATGTGGACACGTGGCTTGTACAGATTTGACAAGAGACCTGGTTTGTCCAAGGCAAAGGACATGAGTGGTGTGAGATATAAGATATGGCAGGTGGGACACAGCCTGGGGTAAATCTAATACACAGCTGATGCCACCAATCCATAGTCAAGTCACATAATGGAGACAAAGCCTTTTCATCATTCATTCTTAAAAATGACCATAAGTCTTGAAAAAAACGACATTAAGTTTATTTAATTAAGTTCAGGAGGAGCATAGCCATGCAGTTCAACCCACATCAAAGCCATCACTATCCAGCCAAAAACTTCTGAGCTTTGAGCCCTCCTCTTGGACAGCACGCCAAATATATGACTTTGTTATCATGTATGGTTACATGTTAAAGGTGGAGTGGTTGATTTGGAAAGGTGTTGGGTTCCGGGGTTAGCACGTGTTTTGTTGTGTCTTGTCACGTGTGTGTGTGAGAATGCCCTAGCAAGTGGAGGCTGTCTGACAATCTCACATGTTCCCCACCAGCCGCCACTGATTCTCTCCTCATTAGCCTTAGTGTTATCACCTGGTGTCTATCAACCTCACCCCTTTAAAGTCACTGCCACTTCTCACTGTCCCTTGTGCGATCGTTGACATTAGTCACTCAGTACCTAGCTCCAGTATCTAGTCTTGTCTTGCTTAAGTCATTTTTGATCTTGATCTTGGTTTTTTGCCCTGCCCTGTCATGTGGAAGGAAGTATCTTGTGTGAATTGTTGTTCTTGGATTCTCTCCCTGTAGAGAGCTCTCAGTCCAGTTATAGTAACTTTGTGTTTCTTTATCTTTGCCCAGGCTCCACTCTTTTGCCTCTATTTTTTCTCCTCCCTTTTGGTTAGTTTATGCGGGGATTGTTTTCCTGGCTCTCCAGCGCCATCCACGCCTCGGCAACTATTGGACTGTATACCTACCAGTCATTACCTTCCCGATCTACCCAGGAACTCTCCGACCGCTGACCCTGCCATCTGCATGGCTCTAGAGACACCTCCCCCGCCACTTCGACCTACACGGATCTCCGGGGTTCGTGCTGGCCAACCACTTCTCGCCTCACTCCGGTGTAGATCTGGTCACTCTACCCTTGGTCGGTCCGCCCTCCCTCCACCTTGGCTGACGCTGCCGTATGCTGGGGTTTCCCCCAGTTGGCCTCGCAGTTAGCCGCTACCCTCCGGGGCTTCTGTAGGACCTTGCCACCTACAAACTTTCTCCTCGTCTCATCTGTGTGTTCTTGACTAATAAATTACCTTGTTACCCGCAATTGAATCTGTGTGTTTTCAGACCACCCCTGATAGAAAGGTGCTAACTTTAGCCTGATAACACTTAAATTATAATTTCCTCCAAACGCATGAATGTATTTTGTAATTCCACGAAACAAACTAAATCCATTAAATTCTTCTCGAAGCATGTACATACCTGTCCAAAGGAAAGATAGCAACCATGGTATCGTCTTTCAGACCCTTTGCCTGCCAGAGCTGTCTCCATCGTGTAAAAGCTGAACCGATGTTAATTTGAGTTTTTCCTCTTTCGTGATCTAGATGTTTTTTTGTCACTGGTTTAAAAAAAACTGAAGCGCGAATTTTACTTCTACGTTTGTAGACGACGCCGTCGTGAGCATTTATGGTTCTGCGATGAGAGTATGCGTCGTACTGCAATTACACCGCCGAAACGCTAGTTGGCTCTTTGTGATTTCATGGGTTTGCTCTTCTTCGCCGATGTTTTGTGTGTATGCTAGTGTATGCAAACTAGTGGTGGGCGATACTGCAAAATTTGGTATCGATCCGATACCAAATACATATAGGGTCAGTATTGCCGATACCAATACCAATACGATACTTTTTACTTAAAAAAAATACTTTTGTGTAGGGGAGAGCAGTATGTCATTATTTCTCAGGTGAATGAATGATCAATTCTTTAGACAATATTCTTTATTAATATATTGAAGTCACAACGCTTCTCTTCCTCTCGGCCATCCTGATCTCTCATTCAATGTGCTGTCAGCTTCGCTCACTCAGTTAGCTGCTCCTCGGCGCGTTGTGTCAGTGAGTCACGTGACGACACAACAACGAATCGCAGCGGGGGGGAGGAGTAGCAAAGTGGGCCAGGATGTGAAAGCAGCGTTTGCTCAGGATTGTAGAGGTAGAAGACACGAGCAAAGTATAATGAACGTAGAGGTGAGATATTTAAATTAAAATATCGATTCAATTACAATTGTATCGATCTGATACCAATACCAGTGTTGGCATCGATACTATCGATATTTAGATCGATCCGCCCACCCCTAATGCAAACGACAATGGAGGCTGATCGCATCTTATTGGAGTTGGAGCTGATCGAAACAGAAAAATGTGTAATCCATTATATTTTTAACCTTACTTTCATGTTAGAAGTTAAACAGATGTTATATTAAACTTAGTCTTGTCCACATTTTGGATTTGTATGTGTGTTCATTTAGATATTGTTGAAAAAAAGTATACTTTTCAAAGGGGTGTACTCCGCAGAGCACATACATAGATGTCAAAACTGTGTATTGAAATGATACCCTGATAGAATATCATATTTTGTCATGGACAACTCACCCTATTAATTGTTTAGTTAAAAATGAAACGAAATGCAACCAAGATCTGGAAGTGTCACAATTTTGTTCTTTATTTGCAAAAGAGTCAAACAACAGAATATGTAAAAGTGCAAACTATGTATAGATGAGTATACAATGCAATATTAACACAAATAGAAAACTTTCAAAAAACTAGTAACAATAAAAGGTAAAACAAAAAATAAAACTATAAAGCCAATAAAGTGCAAAAGATCGTGCACAGTGTTTATAAAGTGCGAAGTTCTTCATGTCTTTTGCTGACACTCTTCCAAACCGACGTTAGAGGAAATCTCTCTCCAAGAATTCGCCGCCATCTGACAGTCTTTATAGTCCGCCGAAGAGGAGTCATACAGATTCGTGCATTTCCGAACCTCTTCAATCAGACGCTCAATACTTGGTCGATGTCGATGCTCGCCATGTTGTTCTTTTGTGGACTCTGAACTTGCCGGAAGAAGACGCCAGAAATGCGTAGAAGGAAGTACGATGCTGCCAAACCGACCAATCACAGTGCTTGCGGTCCGCGTTGAGTTGACGCGTTGTTACATTTTTTGAGAGGTGCGTGTCAGGCTACGGCGTAGGGTACGCACAGGGTACGCGGCTCTGCGTAGGCTACGCCGTAGGTTATGCAGAACCATAAATTGGCCATGACTTTTGTTTTGTAGATTTACTTGTCGGTTCCGCAGGAAAGTTTGGTTGTTGCTGATTGTGCGCCATTCTCCCTACATTGACACAGCAGACGTGAGCGCGTTGATGACATATGATGTCTGCGTGAACAGGGTGTGCAGTGGTATGCAAAATATGTTGGCTGAAAATGTACACATGACCAGTCACAGCATTCGGCCCGAACGTTTTGAAAGGCGTAGGACCAAAAAACGTTTACCCAATCACAGATGATATACAGGTGCTGGTCATATAATTAGAATATCATCAAAAAGTTGATTTATTTCACTAATTCCATTCAAAAAGTGAAACTTCTATATTATATGCATTCATTACACACAAACTGATATATTTCAAATGTTTATTTCTTTTAATTTGATTATTATAACTGACAACTAATGAAAATCCCAAATTCAGTATCTCAGAAAATTAGAATATTACTTAAGACTAATACAAAGAAAGGATTTTTAGAAATCTTGGCCAACTGAAAAGTATGAACATGAAAAGTATGAGCATGTACAGCGCTCAATACTTAGTTGGGGCTCCTTTTGCCTGAATTACTGCAGCAATGCGGCGTGGCATGGAGTGGATCAGTCTGTGGCACTGCTCAGGTGTTATGAGAGCCCAGGTTGCTCTGATAGTGGCCTTCAGCTCTTCTGCATTGTTGGGTCTGGCATATCGCATCTTCCTCTTCACAATACCCCATAGATTTTCTATGGGGTTAAGGTCAGGCGAGTTTGCTGGCCAATTAAGAACAGGGATACCATGGTCCTTAAACCAGGTACTGGTAGCTTTGGCACTGTGTGCAGGTGCCAAGTCCTGTTGGAAAATGAAATCTGCATCTCCATAAAGTTGGTCAGCAGCAGGAAGCATCAGAAGCGTCTCGCCTGGGCTAAAGACAAAAAGGACTGGACTGCTGCTGAGTGGTCCAAAGTTATGTTCTCTGATGAAAGTAAATTTTGCATTTCCTTTGGAAATCAGGGTCCCAGAGTCTGGAGGAAGAGAGGAGAGGCACAGAATCCACGTTGCTTGAGGTCCAGTGTAAAGTTTCCACAGTCAGTGATGGTTTGGGGTGCCATGTCATCTGCTGGTGTTGGTCCACTGTGTTTTCTGAGGTCCAAGGTCAACGCAGCCGTATACCAGGAAGTTTTAGAGCACTTCATGCTTCCTGCTGCTGACCAACTTTATGGAGATGCAGATTTCATTTTCCAACAGGACTTGGCACCTGCACACAGTGCCAAAGCTACCAGTACCTGGTTTAAGGACCATGGTATCCCTGTTCTTAATTGGCCAGCAAACTCGCCTGACCTTAACCCCATAGAAAATCTATGGGGTATTGTGAAGAGGAAGATGCGATATGCCAGACCCAACAATGCAGAAGAGCTGAAGGCCACTATCAGAGCAACCTGGCCTCTCATAACACCTGAGCAGTGCCACAGACTGATCGACTCCATGCCACGCCGCATTGCTGCAGTAATTCAGGCAAAAGGAGCCCCAACTAAGTATTGAGTGCTGTACATGCTCATACTTTTCATGTTCATACTTTTCAGTTGGCCAAGATTTCTAAAAATCCTTTCTTTGTATTGGTCTTAAGTAATATTCTAATTTTCTGAGATACTGAATTTGTGATTTTCATTAGTTGTCAGTTATAATCATCAAATTAAAAGAAATAAACATTTGAAATATATCAGTCTGTGTGTAATGAATGAATATAATATACAAGTTTCACTTTTTGAATGGAATTTGTGAAATAAATCAACTTTTTGATGATATTCTAATTATATGACCAGCACCTGTATAATTATAAAAATATTATTTGACCACTATTCTTCTTGATTGCTATCAGGATGTAAAGAGATTTCCAACCAGCATGACTTTTTTTCTGAACAGGATCACCTATTCTGCCTTTAATGCGAATTTGTGAGATAAAGAAATGTTAAATAATCTCAGAATTTCACAAATGTTTCACTGTTGTATAGTCTCATATATTACAAAAGATACTACTGCGATGCTGACATTAAATGGATCACTGGCGGACCTGCTTATTTATTCATTTACCAGTATAACATTGTGTCTTCATGTAACCTCACAGAATCTAAACCTAATCTGAAACTAAACTGAATTTCTCAGAAAAATCGAAATTTTGAAAAAATTATTGAACGCAGATCCAAAAAGTAAAAGAAAAAAAGAACCATAAAGTGTCACAAAAATCATATATTGTGAAGCAAAATGCTAGCTTTGTGTGAGAAACAGATACAAATTGGTTATTTTACTTTTAGGGTGAATTATTCATTTGAGGTGTTTCATTTGCCAGTTCTATGCACTGACTAAAATCCCACAATCCTAAATACTCCACTGTTATTTTCAGCACTGTTGACACTCAACATGAACATTCATTTCTATGTAACTTAATCAATAGTAGATCCCATTACTAAAGAACACCTTGACAGTATTTCTTAACATACTCTGACATGCTTTGTTGTTCCCTTCATTTTTCTCAGGTTTCTTCAGGTTCTGTAATGGTGTCCTATTTGAAGTATGTAACCATGTTTTAATCAACATCATGTGCAAATGAAATGTCATGGCCTTTAATGTGGGAGTTCTTAAGGAAATGTCGATTCAAATGTTAAGTGGTTTGTGGGCAATATGTGTAGGGGTGAGCGAATGCCATCTGTACAGTAATGCACATAAGCCAACGGGCATGCCCAATCAGACAAGCAAGTGGAGTATCCTCAAGAAATGAAATTAGCAAATAGAGCATGGGAGCACACTCAAACATGCAAAGTTTATAGAAATATAAAATATTAGAAATAAACATTACATTGTAAGATTTTCATTTTTTCATCTGTATTGTGTTCTTTGCTTGTTTTGTATTTTTTAATGGTCATAATAAAAATCCTACAGTTCGGTTTATCTCCTCAATTGTCCTATTGTAAGAGTAATGAAAAAATCACACTATTACATGTATAGTGCTATTTAGAAAGTGTAAACATCAAATTTTTCATAAGACACATACAGTAACTGTAACTGTAAGATTGTAGTCATCCTCAATATAGAAAAAAGAACTGATGTGAACAGATATACTAAAATTAAACTATTAAATTTAAGAAATAAATGCGGATCAAAAACACCTGTCATTTCATCTGTATAGGCTGGTAGATGACAGGTATCAAGTTAAAGCAGACAAGCCATTCCAGGTTGCAAAAACAGTCAAAAGAGGAAATTATATAACAACAGGAATTATAAATACATACACACTATTGGTCAAAAGTTTGGGATCACTAACTCATTCTTTATTTATATTTTTTTCCCACATTTTAGAATAATAGTTAACTCATCAAAACCATGGAATTATACAGTTGTAACTGTGGAAATTATGCTGTGACTAAAAGCATTCAAAAAATCTACTTTAGCACCTTCAAAGTAGTCACCCTTTGACTAGATTTAGCAAAATAATTTACTTGGCATTTTATAAACGCTCCATCAAGCATTGAAATGTGCTTGGAGCATCACACAAACCAAAGGGAATTCTGTTCCACTCGAAAAGTCCAAATGGCGTACAAAACGCGGTCAGATTCAGAGACAGGGACTTAATTATACCCTCTGGCAAGGTCTAAAGTAGAAAACCAGCAAGCCCCTCTCAGTGAATCCAAGGTTTTCTCAATACGATGCAACAGAAAGGCATCCTAACTAGTCCTTGAATTAAGTTGACGGTAAGTGTACACACATGTGCATACAACCGTCATTCTTTCTAACCAAGACAATAGGCGATGCGTAGGGGCAACAACTCTCTCATATGATTTCAGCATCAAGTAACTGATTACTATGAGTTTTAACCAACTTATACTCAGAAGGTGGAATTCGCCTGTACCGCTGTCGAACCGGAACATGTTCGAGCAAAGGAATCTCATGAGAGAGCAGGCTGCTACAATCCAAATCTTCTCATGAGACGAAAACATGCCTTGGAATTAACAAAGAAGCTCCTTAACCTGTATTTGTTCTTCAGGAGATAGCCCCCTCAAATCGATGGACTCAATTTGAGCAGAAATGAACATACCGGAAGCATCACAAGAGGCTACTTGAGTGACCACTGTTGAGACTTCAGTAACCCCCCCAGGTAAGCTTAAAAGATAAACCTCCCTCAACTCTCCTCTTTTGCCCCACAGACTGACACTGAAGTCACCAGACTTCTCTCCATCCACCCCACCACCTGTCCACTTGACCCAATCCCCTCCCATCTCCTTCAGGCCATATCCAGCACGCACAAACCTGCACTCACATACATCATCAACATCTCCCTGCTCCCCGGCACTTTTCCATCCACATTCAAACAGGCCCAGGTCACGCCCCTACTTAAGAAACACACATTGGACCCCTCTACTACCGACTAATACTAACCCTGACCCCTAACAGACCTGTCTCTCTCCTCCCATTTATTGCAAAAACACTTGAAAGGGCAGTTTCCAACCAGGTGTCTTCCTACCCATCCCAGAATAAACTACTGGATGACAAGCAGTCTGGCTTCAAAACAAACCACTCCACTGAGACTGCACTGCTATCGGTCACAAAAGCTCTGCGGATAGCCAAGGCGGAATCTAAATCCTCGGTCTTGATTCTGCTATACTTATCTACAGCGTTCGACACTGTCAATCACCAGATACTGTTAGCAACCCTGTCATCTCTAGGAATCTCAGGCAGTCCTCTCCGCTGGATGAAATCCTACCTCTCCAGCAGATCCTTCAGGGTGTCATGGAGGGGCTCACTGTCCACTGCTCACCACATGATCACTGCGATCCCTCAGGGGTCGGTGCTTGGACCACTGCTTTTTTCCATCTACACGACATCCTTGGGACCCATCATGCAGGCACACGGCTTCTCGTATCACTGTTATGCTGACAACACCCAGATTTACATCTCGTTTCACCCAGACGATACCACTGTAGCAGCTTTCACTACAGCCTGCCTAGAAGACATCTCAGCTTGGATGAAAGAGCATCACCTCCAGCTGAACCCTGTCAAGACAGAACTACTTGTGTTTCCGACACACCCCATGGTGCAACACAATCTCACCATCCAACTTGGCAATATCACAATCACTCCTTCGAAAACAACCAGGAACCTCTGAGTCATATTTGATGAACAGCTGTCCTTCAATGATCACATTGCAAAGACAACGCGGTCATGCCAATATGCCTTATTCAACATTAGAAAGGATAGACCCTATCTCACTGAGCATGCAGCACAACTCCTTGTCCAGGCCCTGGTAATCTCAAGGTTGGACTATTGCAATGCTATCCTTGCTGGTCTTCCTGCAAAGGCTATCAAACCACACCAGCTGGTTCATAATGTAGCAGCACGCCTAGTCTTCCAACAGCCCAAAAGGGCTCATATGACTCCCCTTTTCATCTCTCTCCGCTGGCTACCGGTTGAAGCCTGTATCAGATTCAAGTCACTAATGCTTGCCTACAGGACTATCACTGGATCTGCACCGGCATACTTTCACAACGTCCTACACCCCATAAAGATCCCTGCATTCAGAAAAGGAGCAGTGTCTTATATTGCCTTATCAAAAGGTAGTATATCACTGTGGCGAGGGGAGCGTGGTGTAGCGAGGTGTGCAGCAGGAGAGAGAGCCGGGAGACGAGCGGTAAGTGAGTGGAGTAATTACAGACGATCAACACCTGTGTCTCGTTCCAGTAAGGGCGCGGGGAGAGAATATAAACATCGGACAAAGTCACAATGGGAAGAGAGAGACGGACTCGACGCGAGCTGCCACAAACCCAAACTTCTCAGTCAGCAAGGGGGACCTTCGCTGACTTCAGAGCGACACAAGCCAGGCTAGAAGGAAGACCGTGGATTTATGTTGTGTACTTTTGATGCTCTATTTAAGTTGGTTGTTTTATTTGGTGTGGAATAAAATCGTGTCAGTCTCGCCAACCTCGTCCTCTTCCTTCCTTATCTCCACGAACACGCTACAATCACTTTCCCGCTTATTCTCCTTCACAACTCCTTCCTGGTGGAACAATCTTCATAACTCTCGTTCCGTATGAATTCTTCGAGGTAAACTTTCTCGTCCTCCAGACGATGTGGCGCGTTTCCCAGCCGCTCTCTCCCCCACGCTGTTCACTCCCACAGCTTCTTATGTGTCTCCTCACCAATCACTGTAACGAGACACAGCTGATCGTAATGTGAACTTGACCTACTTACGCGCCGTCTTTCTCATGCCTCCTCCCTTCGGTGCAGACCTCGCTAAACCACGCCCCCCTTGCCACATACCCCCACCGCCCGACTCAGGCCGGGGCGCCATCCGGCCTGCAGCCTCCCCCCCCCTCCTGGAGAGGAAGTCTGCTACGACCATCTGATGCCCCGGTCTGTGGACCACCTAAAATTTGAACGGTTGCAAAGCTAGATACCAACGGGTGATCCGCGCATTGGCATCCTTCATGCGGTGGAGCCATTGGAGGGGAGGGGAATTCGCGCCCCAGGAGATAATAGCGGAGGGTGAGGATGGCCCACCTGATCGCCAGGCACTCCTTTTCAGTGGTGCTGTACCTCATCTCTCTTCTGGAGAGCTTACGACTGATGTACAGCACCGGCCGCTCCTCCCCCTCTATCTCCTGGGACAAAACCGCTCCCACGCCCCGATCCGACGCGTCAGTCTGCAACCTAAAGGGAAGAGAGAAATCGGGAGAGTGCAATAATGGCCCGCCGCACAAAGTAGCCTTTACCTGGGTAAAAGCCTGCTGGCACGGCTCTGTCCACTGGACGGTATCCGGTCCCTCCTTTTTAGTGAGGTCAGTCAGCGGGCTGGTGAGGTCCGAATAATTAGGTATAAACCTTCTATAATATCCCGCCAGCCCCAGTAACTGCCTCACCTCCTTTTTGGTCTTGGGTCTTGGTGCAGTCGCAATCGCTGCTGTCTTCTCAATTTGGGGACGCACCTGCCCGTGACCCAAGTGGAAGCCCAGATACCTTACTTCCACATGCCCAATCGCACATTTCTTCGGGTTAGCCGTCAGCCCCGCTCCTCTCAGCGATCTCAGAACCGCCCGCAGATGCTGCATATGCCGCTCCCAGTCGTTACTGTATGTAATAATGTCATCCAGGTACGCTGCGGCATATGCAGCGTGCGGTCGAAGCAGGCGGTCCATGAGACGCTGAAAGGTGGCCGGGGCTCCGAATAAGCCGAACGGAAGTGTGACGAATTGGTGCAATCCGAACGGCGTGGTGAAAGCGTTTTTTTCCTTGGATAAGGGAGATAAGGGGATCTGCCAGTATCCTTTAGTTAAATCCAGTGTCAAATAAAAGCGAGCCGCGCCTAGCCAATCCAGCAACTCGTCAATCCGTGGCATCGGATATGCGTCGAATTTCGACACAGCATTCACCTTGCGGTAGTCCACACAGAATCGAACCAAGCCGTCCATTTTAGGAACTAAAACTATCGGGCTCGCCCAATCACTGCTGGACTCTTCTATTACTCCCATCTCTAGCATCGCCCTTAATTCCTCCTGAACCACCTTCTTTTTATGTTCAGGTAGCCTATACGGCCGGCTGCGAACCACTGCGCCCGGCTCGGTCTCAATATGGTGCTCGATGAGGTTCGTGCGGCCGGGCAGGGGCGAGTACACATCTGCGAAATTCGCATGCAACCTGGCAACATCGGTGAGCTGCGAGGGTGAGAGGTGATCCCCCCGGAGCCAGAGCAAGAGATTGAATTTTGTGACTCGCTTCTGGCCCAAGATCCTCCTCTCTGCTCACTACCGTCGCCAGCGCCACCGTGTTCGCCTCACTCCATTTTTTAAGGAGATTGAGGTGATAAATTTGATGTGCCCCGCTCCTGTCCGATCGCACCACCTCATAATTAAGATCGCCCACTCGCCGTGTGACCTCGAAGGGTCCTTGCCACTTGGCGAGTAATTTGGAGCTTGAGGTGTGAAGTAATACAAGAACTTTGTCTCCAGGTGAAAATTTGCGTAATCTGGCACCCCTGTTATACTGTCGGCTTTGTCTGTCCTGGGCCTCTAGCAAATTCTCCATGGAGAGCCGCCCCAATGTGTGGAGTTTTGCTCGCAGGTCCAGGACATACTGAATTTGTTTTTTGCTGTCCGAAGGTCCGTCCTCCCAAGCCTCTCTTAGCACATCCAACACCCCCCGGGACTGACGTCCATAGAGAAGCTCGAAGGGGGAAAACCCCGTGGAGGCTTGAGGGACCTCGCAAATAACAGGGGTTCCAGCCAACGATCCCAATTCTTGGCATCCTCGTGTACGAACTTACGGATCATTGTTTTCAACGTGCGATTAAACTGTTCGACCAGCCCGTCCGTTTGTGGGTGATAGACGCTGGTGCGAATCGCTTTAATGCCCAATAGCCCGTATAATTCGTGGAGGATCCGTGACATGAACGCCGTGCCTTAATCCGTGAGAACCTCCTTCGGGATTCCCATGCGGGAAGCGATACGAAACAGGGCGTCCGCAACACTTTTTGCAGAAATACTGCGGAGCGCCACTGCCTCGGGGTACCGCGTTGCATAATCTACTATGACTAATGCGAAGCGATGCCCTCATGCTGACCGCTCTAATGGCCCGATCAGGTCCATGCCAATTATTTCGAAGGGGACCTGAACCAGCAGAAGTGGGCACAATTGTGCTTTTGGGATGGCCGGTGGGTTTACCCGCTGACATTCAGGACAAGACGCGCACCACCTGAGCACGTTCTCATGAATGCCCGGCCAAAAAAATCGGGCCGTTAGACGGTTTACCGTTGCTGTTTGCCCTAAGTGTCCGGCCATTGGATTACAGTGAGCCGCCTGGAAAAGCATTTCCCGACGGCTCTTTGGTAAGACCAACTGGGTTGTATCTCTTTGTTTGAGTGTCTTGGGTCACTCGATACAACCGGTCCTTTAAAATGGCAAAATAGGGATAGGTGACCGGCTGCGCGGGGTGGAGAAGCTGTCCGTCGATGGAACGGACCTGCTCAAAGCATGTTTGAGAGAGTCATTGTGGGACTGCTCTAGGGGGAAATCGTCGCACCGAGAAAGCTGTTGTCTTTCTACGGTGCGCCGTTCCCCGGAGTCTGATCCCCGTGGCTCTGGCTCCACTTCTCCCGCCTGCGCGACCGCCCTCGCTTTGCCCAAGCAACATCTGCACACAATTGCCCCAATAACACTGTAAACATCGGCCAATTTGTCCCCAAAATTAGCGGATGTCGGAGGTGCGGATTAACCGCCACCTCTATGCTATGCTTTTGTCCCCGAAATTGGATTGGCAGCGACACTAAAGGGTAGTTCACCATGTCCCCGTGCACGCACCGTACCTTAACCATGCGGCACTTATCCTCTGCCATGGATTTAATCAGACGTTGGTGGATGGAGGTCTGGTTACACCCTGAATCCACCAAGGCCTGATATGTATTCCCCTTTATACTAACAGGTATCTGATACAGGCCGGCTGAATCGGGGGCAATCTGTGGCGAGTCGGGGATCCGGATTACCATACCGACCTCCATCACATGGCAGCGGTCGATCGTGTGACCCGGCTCCCTACACTGCCAACAGATCGGCCCAGACCTTTCCGCCGCCTCAGCGGCAGGAAGTAAGCCAGGAGATTGGTGAGGAGAGGCTGGAGTGACGACAGGCCCGGCAGGCCTGCTGTACCGGCCCGCTCCTCGCTGGACTGGCCGGAAGGTTTCCGCTGGCTCCAGGGTCCGGGGTGCTGGCCTGGGGACGAGGTCTGTCCGGGTCCTGGGAAAAGGGATAGGTTTGGACAAAGAGGGGGTAGACACCGAAAGAGGGAGAGATGTAGATGGTCGGGGAAGGCCGACCCCGGGGCACGCCACCATCTGGTCCTCCGCCAACTGGATGGCCTGACTCAGCGATGCCTGCCGGTGACATTGGACCCACTGCGCGGTCTTCGTTGGCAGCCGCGCCACGAACTGCTCCAGTGTCACCTTGTCGATGATTCCCTCGGCATCGCTTTCGTCGGCCATCAGCCATTTGCGGCATGCGTCCCGGAGCTGTTGGGCCATCGCGAAGGGCTGGCCGCACTCCCCAAGCTCGAGTGAGCGAAACCGCTGATGGTGCTGCTCGGGGTTCAGCGGGGCTCAGCCGACCCGCTGGAGGATAGCTTTCTTGAGGTCCGCGTATACCAGGCGATTCGGGACAGGCAACTGACTTCCAGCGGACAGCCTGCAATCTCCGCGGACCTCTCGAACAGCTCGAGAAATGCCTCCGGGTTGTCCTGAGCTCCCATCTTGTGAAGGGGGACCAGCGGCTGGGGGTGCGGCCGATGGCTCCCTCGCGGCTCCTTCCCGACTTAGCCAGCTCCGGAACGCCTCGCGCTCTTCCTGCTGAGCCTGGACGAGGACTTGGAAGCATCGTTCTTGGTCTTCCTGAAGACTCAGCAGTGCCTGGTGGTGTTCACGGTGAAGACCGGCGAGTGACTGGATCACGTCCGCAAATGGCGTGGTTGGCGGGGACTGCATGGCGGCGGCAGCTCACTCCTTTCTTCCCGAGTTTTGGCACCAGTGTAATTCAGTTCATAGAGGTAGGAAGAAAGCAGGCGGGGTCGGCGTGGCTGGGAAACGAAGATGCGCTTTATTGACACAAAAATAAATTAACAAAGTCGCCCTATGGCACTTTTAATCAGCATACAACTTTACATATAGTTCCGTATGAATTCTTCGAGGTAAACTTTCTAGTCCTCCAGATGATGTGGCGCGTTTCCCAGCTGCTCTCTCCCCCACGCTGTTAACTCCCGCAGCTTCTTATGCGTCTCCTCACCAATCACTGTAACGAGACACAGCTGATCGTAATGTGAACTTGACCTACTTACTGCTGTCTTTCTCACGCCTCCTCCCTTCGGCGCAGACCTCGCTAAACCACGCCCCCTTGCCACACTGAGAAATCAGCGATGGCACCAACTCAGAGGGAGGGTCAGCAAGGGGCCATAAGGAGGAGGGCGAGGAGGTCGTTGCTCCCCATGACACTCTAGAGCAAAATGGCCTGGTTGCTGACACCGCCTACAAATAATGCTGTTCAACCGAGGAGATCGGCCTCGCGAGTGAGAAACTTGAGTATGGGCAATGGTTTGCGTATGCAGATCTATTGTTGAAACAACAATTTCCGCAGCTCCCATAACTCGGATGACTGACCCTCATGACCCGAGCCCAATCCAGATTCGCCCAGCACCCCACACTGAATCCCACTTACTAAAGTAACCGACTGGCTCCGGCTTCATACACCACCCAGCGTTCCCTCTCATTCCCATCTAATTGCCTCCCCTCGAACTTCAAATAAAGTTGTAGTGGGCTCTGCTTCCATAGTTGAAATACTAATGTGCCAGAATCTGCTCTTCCACGGGGGACAAAAAGTTTGAATGAACTACTAAAGCAAAATGAACTCGACTATGCCACCCCAGGGGCGTTACTGGGGAGTCAGCCTAAACAGAAGAGCAAAGCACTTAGATTCTCTTCGGCTGAAGACAAGCATGCAATTATAAAATCACTTTATTAAATACAATACATAATCAACCAACATGTTGATAATTGGGTTTCTACATGACAAAATAAAACTATAGCTGCACAAAGAATCAGAATCAGAATCAGAAGAGCTTTATTGCCAAGTGTGCTTGCACACACAAGGAATTGTCTTTGGTGTTGGAAGCTTCTAGTACAGACATTCAACACAATGACAATACAATATAATACGATTTACAGTCTAAAAGATTCTAAATTGTGCATATATAAAATAAAGACTATTTTACAGAAAATGGGGAATAATAACATATAAGAGACATTGTACCGGGTAATATATAGTAGAATAAACATATTAACAGATTGTATGTACACTTGTGCAAATGGATAATTTAGTAAGTAGAGGTAGTGTTATATACATGTATACATAAGATGTAGATATAATAAGGCACAGTAGTGCACACTATAGGAGTAGTGGAAGTGGAATATTGCTCTTAAGGAGCAGTTATCTGTTTAGGAGGGAGATTGCCTGGGGGAAGAAGCTGCTTCTGTGTCTGGAAGTCCTGGTGTTTGGTGCTCTAAAGCGCCGGCCAGAGGACAGCAGATCAAAGAGTTTGTGTGCTGGGTGTGTGGAGTCAATGATGATTTTTCTTGCCCTGTTTTGCCCAAAGGTCTTCACTCTTAACACTGTGGGCAGTCGTGGCCTAATGGTTAGAGACTCAGACTTGTAACCCAAACGTTGCCGGTTTGAGCCTCAGTACCAGCAGGGATTGAAGGTGGGGGGATTGAAAGATCAGCCTCCTCCACCTTCAATACCACGGCTGAGGTGAGACCCTTGAGCAAGGCACCGAACACCCAAACACCCCGGGCGCCGCAGCAATGGCTGCTCACTGCTCTGGGTGTTTGTTCACGGTGTTTCCGTTACTCACTGCTGTGTGTGTGTGCACATGGATTCCGAGTATGGAACACCATACTTGGCCTCACAACACATCACTTAAATATACATACAAGAAGGAAAAACAAAAACAAATCAAAACCAAACTCTCAGAATAAAACGTTAGCATCTACACTCCCTTAGGAGAAACCAGAATACTCTCCTGAACAAAGCAACAACACGTGCGTTCACACAATAGAAAACACACTGCACCTCACCAGGGAGCACAGTGAAGGGCACCACCACCAAGTGAAAGTGAAAGGAATAGACGCTGATCCTCCAGTCTGTTGCCACCACAACTTTAGAGACAGAAAATAAACAGCAATTCACTAAAAAAAAACCTATAGCTGCACAAAGGTCGTCACACTCAACACTATGGACATTACTGTTTATGCCCTCTTATTTCCCATCTGAATTGTGCTTCTGAATTGTGAAATAGTAATGTCAGCAGGCCCCGAAAACAAACAACCATGGATGTGCAGCTGCCTGCATTAAAGGAAACACTTTGATTCAAAGAAAATAAAGAAATAAACATGTCAAAGAATACGATGCAAATGGAAATAACGACCAAAACAAACAACCAAGAAATAAACAATATCCTTTAAACAAAAAAAACAAGGCTCAATGGTGACTGCAATGTGTCGTATCAGCCCACTAAATGAGATTCAGTAGCCTTCTCATCATGCCCCATGATGGGAAATTCATGAAGCAGAAGCAACCGCCGGCCCATATAGCAAGTAACAGCGCAGCAAAGCAAAGGACAGGGAGGGAATGCTAGTAGCAAATCCAGAGTATTTCAGTTGCATGCCGCACGCATAACAACGTTTAACCATTCCGTCATCCCACCGCAATGCACCTTAGGCATATCAAACACCTGAATGGATAACATGGAAAGAAACAAAACAGATAAGCAAAACTAATGGAAGGGCTACACAACCTACAAAGCTATATAATAATAATAAAACATACCTGAGATACTGGTGGTCATCACACACGCTCATCATGACGCACATCCGGGCGTCCTCGATCCTCTTCGTACCCCACTAACTCAGTTAGCTGGATTTAATTGTTGACGATTGTTGATTGTTGAAGCTGACTGATTAAATCTCTTAGATGGTGTAGCGGTTTTAGCTAGTTAAGGTAATGATGAGCTAGGCTCACCAAATATGGTTCTCCACCAGATCTATCAATATCACATCCATGAAATGAGTTATTTAAAACATCAATTTCGGTCAAGGAATTAGTTTAGCTCAAAGGAAATACTTATAATAATCATGATCAAATATACATATTTTACGGTCTCTGATTAGTAATATAAAGCATAACAACACTTGTATGCATTCGTCCCGCGAATGCATCAATGATATTATATACTTCACATTATATCATGGCCATAAGTAACTTGACTTTACCAAACAGGATTTAGAGCAAAGGTAGCGATAATCAAACACAGACCAAGTTTGTGAGCGTGAATACAGAAAACCCATCACAAATGAATATATATGGTTGTTTATTAAACTCTACTCTACATGGTAAAAAACAATGACGATCGCATAAAACAAACAAATACATGAAACACAAACGCGCTAGGAAGCGCGGAGAGAGAAAGAGAGAGAGAGAGAGAGAGAGGGCATGGCAGCGATTTCTGAACACCAATAAAAATCATCTTTAACAAAGAGGCACAGACTTAACGCAGCTATTCTATGAATAGAAACGGATACTTGCAAGCTCTGTGCTGGACCGATATCCATATGTGCGTGTAGAGATGGAATTGTTCAAAAGGTTTCAGAATGCAGTCCAGCTGGAAAATCCCGGGCCTCGTGATCGGCAGCATGGCTGCCACGTGGCAGCAGAAGGCCATTGTTCCTTCTTTACCCTCAGTGCGGGGAAAAGGGCAGTCTCCGAAGAGAAGCCATGAACCAAGTTTTGAGGGCCGGTATATAGCAGAAGAGAGAAGAATATATTTAACCTCATGAGAGGGCATGCCCACCTGAGTTTGAATCGACCAATCAGAGTTGAGCAGGAAAGAGGTTCTTTGTCCACTCAACCGCTAATTTGCATCTTTATGACCTCCTGGCAACTTTACAAAATACCATTCCAAATTATAACAATGAAAAGAAAGTGTTCTATGGTCACACAATATATATATAAACAAGGAGGAATTGTAAAGACAAACGTTTATATATCAAATATGCTAAGGTTTGAATTGCATCAAGTCATGATTCATTTGGAGGTACTTTGTACGAATACAAACAAAACCTGCATTAAACAATTACAGATTATTTAAAAATGGCAAGAGTGACAACATATATCCTAGATATTTAGATATATTCATAGAAAAAGACAGTTTAATCACACAAGTTCCTATTTGTCAGAGAAGTTTCTCTGGGTAGCCTCAGATGTTAAGCGGATGAGACAGAAGAGAGAGACTTCTCACCTCTGCTTTGAAGCTTAGGAGTCGTAAAATATCCCACAGAGAAACAAAAGGGGTTATCAACACTTTCGGTGAGATCACCAACCCAAGTCCAGGCCCCCTGGATTTGGATCTGACTCCGTCCTGGTTTCTTGATATCAACATCAAAAGACCAAAAGAGAGTGGAGGGGGTTTATGGCTCTTCTTTCAATGACTCCGACCATTTGGCTTATGCTAAATTCTCTACAATGGTGTGTGACCTAATGTGAACCTACAGTATCACCAGCACTGAAGCAAAATGACCCAAACCTGCATGAGTCAACAATCTTCAGTCACATTTATGATGGGACTGTGTTTAAAGGCACCATTCCCTGACCCAAACCTGTTACACTGCAGCTCTAGCCAGGACAGGATCATGAAACGACCTTTGGGCAACTGATAGGAATTAAGGATTTCAGTGTATAAAAAGTCTAAGGAATGAAGCTGACAGGGCCTGTACTGTTGCATGTGCTACACTACACACATCATCAGAAATGAGAGGAGACCTGTCATGGAGGTGCAGCCTGATGATTATCTCCAAACCACTACAGACTGAGCATCATGGGATGTAACTTTGGTATACAATTTCTTTACTATTCCTAAATAAAAAAACGACACATACATGCTTAGGTCAACATGCATTTTATTTTTAATCTCCATGGATAATAGGCAGGCATCAGTGTCATCTTTTACCTGCAATAAGAGATGTTAGGTCAGTAAACAATATAGAAATAGTTTCTAAATCTCCAGTTTTAGGTTTGTGTTCTTTATATTGTCAAGGTCAACGTATTGAAGCTTTTGATTTTTTGCAAATATTCAACCTTTAAAGACTTAAAAAAAGTTTATACATGGATGCACCTTGTGCCTTTTGTGGAGAGAAATCAATAATTCACAATACATTAAAGCAATAAAATAGCACAACAAAATCATATTTTCCTCATCTCTGTACCACATTTCTGTGCTTACTCAGCAGATGTATGACTTTCAGATGATGTGGACCCCTGCAACTGCTACTGAGTTTATGCAATTCAAGAAATGTTATTGAAATGGACAGTCCTCCAGACACTTCCCTCAGTATCCTATGCAGTGAAAACTAATGGGTATAAAACACTTTATTTTGTCGGGGAAAACACAATCTCATTGCAATTAACCACTAAAAAAGAAAATGTATTAAAAAAGATGTAATGCAGTGAATGTTTGTATCTACTCTTTGCCAGACCTATCTGAAACGCGCAGCTTTTTTACAAAGCTCATTGCTCT
Source organism: Triplophysa rosa (assembly GCF_024868665.1). Lineage (NCBI taxonomy): Eukaryota > Metazoa > Chordata > Actinopteri > Cypriniformes > Nemacheilidae > Triplophysa > Triplophysa rosa. The sequence continues at coordinate 11,354,581 of NC_079891.1, read as the reverse complement.
GAAAAGTGAGGTGTGCTATGATTGGCCAGTTAACCAGTGCGTAGTGATTAGTTGAATACTGCAAGTGTGTGACGGAAATGTAACGCTTCTTACCATATTTGGAACATCAGGTTCCAAAGCAATTGTACTGACAGGTACGCCCATCTTACTTGCGTATACATTTGGGCGGTCTTAGTCAAATAATATCACGAACTGACATAGATTTGTAGGGGGGTGGTTACACGAGGCGTTTCAGGCAGGTCTTGGTGAGCATTCGCTTTTAGATAGAATGCATCTTTTGTTCCGACACTTTAACTTTTGCAATTTCACATGTCTAATACATGCATGGGCAACTTATAACACAACAAAGACACATAAAAACACGTATTTGCACCATATGACGCCTTCAAAGCCCTCCAAGGTATGGAGCTTGTAAAAGCACCAGGGAACGATGGGCTGCCAGTTGACGTATTTTTGGTCAGAGATTGGAGAATACAATATATCACGATATATCCGTGAGTCATGAACCGAGCCGGGCCACTTAGCCTCCACATTTGTAATTATGTGTGCAGCATCACATATGATCTTCACAGTGACAAACAAAGACATTAGAGTTACTGCACTTGGACACAGTCTTTGACATTAGGAAACATTATGCCATGTTACTGTACCTGCACATTAATGCTGTGGATGGACTTCCGATTGACATAATCGGCCTCATTTTGGGAAAGAGCGATGATGAGAATATGGGTGCCATCAATGCATCCAATCACATTGGGAAATCCTAAAGGGCATTTGAATTATTAGCTTACTTCCAGAGGTGGAAGCAAGACGTTCTTAGCAGAACCATATTTATTTGATCAGCCTAATTTAGAAAGATGTACACCATTCACCTGCAATCCTGTGAAACTCCTCTTTGATGGCTCTCACAGGTTTGTGGCCAGGAAACTTAACAAAAATGTGCAAAAAGTGCTTGAGACCGAGGCACACTTTTCTTACCGCTCTGCATACTGTTGCCTTGCTAATGTATTCTGCATCCCCAGTGTTATACAGAAAGCTACCATAAGCAAAGAAACGTAAGGCCATACAAAGAATCTGCTCAGATGTAAGAGCACAGCCCTGACGAGTGAGGTTTGTGATGTAAGGATGAAGCAGAGTGTGGATATATGTAATGGACTGTAAAGAAAACTGTATCGCTCAAATAAAAAATCCTCCAGATATGATAAAACATCCAAACGGGGCATCACCCTTCTCTCCTGACGTAAATTTAACTCTCTCCGAATTAATGCAGCTGTGACGAAATTGTACGCGGGAAAACGAATGAATAAACAAATGGCATACGCAATTTCAACACCGCTCGCGCTTCGAAAAGGGGGCGGAGATTGTAACAAACCCCAGGTTTGTGGAATAAAACCTGCTCCCGACCAGGTTGTTCACAGAGTAGGTTACTATGGTTACTCACTCTGAGTATAAGATACCTCGATTTCTGAAACAGGCTTGACTTACCCCGTGGTCGTGGGTTTGACATACCTCGCATTCTGAAACGGAAAACCCTGAGTATCCCGTTTTCCGGGGTTAACTTACTCTGAGTTTGCTCTTACCCTGCTTTCTGAAACAGGCCCCAGTAGTCAGGAAGGAAAAGGACGGGGTTGGCTGGACTGACACAGGCTTTTATTCTCAATTAACAACAGAGGTAAACAATCCAACAAACACAAAACACAAGCAGCTATTCCTTCAGCATGCTGAGAGCAAGTAAGAATCCAGTATAAGTCATTGGGCTGGTGAGGTCCGAATAGTTGGGCTCAAAGCGCCGGTAGTATCTCACCAGCCCCAGGAACTGTCTTACCTCCTTTTTGGTCTTAGGACTCGGACACGTCACAACGGCTGCGGTCTTATTAATTTGGGGCTGCACTTGTCCGTGTCCCAAGTGAAAGCCCAGATACCTGACCTCCACCAGCCCAACCGCACACTTCTTCAGGTTGGCCGTGAGACCGGCCGCCCTCAGCGCTCCCAGGACCGCCCTTAGATGTTGGATATGCCGCTGCCAGTCGTTGCTGTAAATGATAATATCATCTAGGTAAACAGCAGCATATGTTGTATGGGGTCGGAGGATACGGTCCATGAGACGCTGAAAGGTGGCCAGCGCGCCGAACAACCCGAACTGAAGTGTTACGAATTGGTGTAATCCGAACGGTGTGGTGAAGGCTGTTTTTTCCTTAGATACCAGGGGATCAGCCAATATCCTTTCGTTAAGTCTAGTGTCGAATAAAAACGAGCCGTGCCTAGCCAATCAAGCAATTCGTCGACCCATGGCATTAGATAGGCATCGAACTTTGATACCGCATACACCTTGCGGTAATCCACACAGAACCTGACTAAGCCGTCCGTTTTGGGAACAAAAACTATCAGTCTCGTCAGTCACTGTTGGATTCTTCTATTACCCTCATTTCCAGCATTTCCGCTAATTCCGTCTGAACCACATTTTTCTTGTGCTCAGATAAACGATAGGGCCGGCTGCAAACTACTACGCCCGGAGCCGTCTTGATATGGTGCTGAATGAGGTTCGTTCAACCAGGTAGAGGCGAGAACACGTCCGCAAATTTTACCTGCAACTTGGCCACGTCAGTGAGCTGGGAGGGTGAGAGGTGATCTCCCCCTGGAGCCAGAGCGAGTGATTTTTTTAAGGAGATTGAGGTGGTAAATTTGACACGCCCCACTCCTATCTGATCGTATTACCTCATAATCGAGATCTCCAACTTGCCATGTGACCTTAAACGGTCCTTGCCACTTCGCTAGTAATTTGGAACTTGACGTTGGGAGTAAAACAAGCACTTTTTCTCCCGGTGTAAATTTCCGTGAGTTGGTTCCCCTGTTATACAGCATCCTGAGCCTGTAATAAATTCTTCATCGATAGCCACCCCAGTGTATGGAGTTTTGTTCTCAGGCCCAGGACATGTTGAATTTCGTTTTTGCTGCTGGAGGGTCCGTCTTCCCAAGTCTCTTAGGACGTCCAAACCCCCTCGGGGCTGGCTTCCAAAGAGAAGCTCAAAGGGGGAAAACCCTGTGGAGGCTTGTGGGACCTCTCGCACAGCGAATAAGAGGGGCTCCAACCATTTATCCCAATTTTTGGCATCTTCGTGAACGAATTTACGAATCATGGTTTTTAACGTGCGATTAAACCGCTCAACCAGGCCATCTGTTTGAGGGTGGAAAACACTGGTACGACCTGAACGCTGTGCCTTGATCCGAGAGGATCTCCCGGGGGATCCCCACGCGGGACATTACGCAAAACAGTGCCTCCGCAACACTCTTAGCGGAGATGCTGTGGAACGGCACAGCTTCGAGATATCGGGTTGCATAATCCACCAGGACTAGTGCAAATCGATGTCCTCTCGCCGATCGCTCTAATGGCCCGATGAGGTCCATACCAATTGTATCGAAGGGGACCTGCATTAAGGGTAAGGGGTGCAATGGCGCTTTTGGGGAGGCCGGTGGGTTTACCAACTTACATTCACGACACGTGGCGCACCACCTGTGCACGTTCTCGTGAATGCCCAGCCAAAAGAATCGGGCCATTAGGCGATTTAGTGTCGTTGTCTGTCCTAAATGTCCCGCCATAGGATTACAATGTGCTGCCTGGAAAAGCATTTCCCGACAGCCCCGTGGAACTAACAACTGGGTTGTGTCTTCCTTTGTCTGAGCGTCTTGGGTCACTCGATACAACCGGTCTTTTATAATTGCAACATAAGGGTAGGAACGCGGTCGGGCGGGTTGGAGAGGCTGACCGTCCACATACCGGACCTGTTCGAATGCAAATTTGAGTGACTCATCCCGGGACTGTTCCAGGGGAAAGTCATCGCGATCCGAGAGGATTCACCCCTCGATTCCTCTCGATTCCCCTGAACCAGATGCCGGCAGTCCCGGTTCAGCCTCCCCAGCCTGCACGAGCACATCATCTCCCTGTGCCTCCGTTCCCCAAGTGACACCCGCACATAAGTACCCCAATAATTCTGTGAAAGCAGGCCAATTAGTCCCCAGAATCAGCGGGTGTCGGAGGTGCGGATTAACCGCTACCTCTATTCTATGCTTTTGTCCCATGAATTGGATGACAGCGGGCATTAACAGATACTTCACCACATCCCCTTGTACACACCGTACCTGTGCCATGCGGCTATTATCCAATGCCCCGGGCCGAACCAGGCTTTGATGGATAGAGGTTTGGTTACAGCCTGAATCCACCAGAGCCGGGTATGTACCCCCTTATACGCACATGTATTTGGTACCAGCCATTCTGACCGGAGGCAGCCTGCGGGGAGTCGGATCATTGTCCCCACCTCCATCACTGGACACCGATCGATAAAATGGTCAACGCCAGCAGGCCGGCCCAGGCGTCCCCACCATCCTGGTTGCGGGAAGTGGAGCACGTGGAGGGCGCAGAGAGAGGATCGACCCATTGGAGTCCTGGAATCCTCAGGGAGGAGCTGTGGATTCCACCACGTAGTCCAAGGGGTTCCCCGATTGTCCCCCGGGCAGTACTCACGGCAGACCGGGTGGACGTGACCTAGGCAGAGGGATAAGGCGAGAGAGAGAAGGAGAGGGAGACAAGACCTCCGAGGAGGAGAGAAAGACATCTGGGAGAGGTTCGCCAACCCCGGGGCACACCATCATCTGGTCTTCGGCGAGTTGGATGGCTGAGTCTAGCAACGTTGGATGGTGGCACAGGACCCACTCAGCCGTCCTCTTTGGTAGCCGAGCGATGAACTGCTTCAGCACCACACGGTCGATGATGTCGCCTTTCCCAGCCAGCAGCCATTTGCGGCAGGAGTCCCGGAGCTGTTGGGCCATCTCAAAGGGTCGGCTGCTTTCGCCCAGCCCCAGCGATCGGAACTGCTGGCGATGTTCCTCCGGGCTTTGGCCAACCCTCTGATGGCCCTCTTCAGGTCGTTGAAGACTAGGAGATTCTGGACGGGCAGTGGCTGGGCAGCCAGTTGTGCTTCCCCCGACAGCAACGGCAGCAGGCGCATTGCCCAGTCCTCCGGGGGCCAGCCGCTGGTCTCCACAGTCTTCTCAAAGAGTTCAAGGAACGCCTCAGGGTCATCCTGCGGCCCCATCTTGGCTAACGGCAGGAGCGTGGCATGCGTCGATGGTGCGGCCACTTCCGCCCGAATCCCCTGGTCCACCCAGCTCTGGATCCTCTCGCGAGGAACGAGATGATTTCCGCAAATGGTGCGCCCGATGTTGACTGCATGATGGCGGTGGCCCTCTTGCTTCCTTCCTGGGTTTCGGCACCAGTGTAACGAGTTCAGTAGTCAGGAAGGAAGAGGGGTTGGCTGGACTGACATGGGCTTTTATTCTCAATTAACAACAGGGGTAAACATTCCAACAAACACAAAACACAAGCGGCTATTCCTTCAGCACGCTGAGAGCAAGTAAGAATCCAGTATAGTCCTCCTAGTGATCTCCACAGGGTAAGAGTCCGTGTATGCAGCCCGTAGTCTGTCCGTCTCTCTCTCCTCGTGTGTGTGGCATTTGGTCCTTATATCCTGTCTCTCCATGCCCCTTACTGGAACGGGACACAGTTGTTGATTGTTTGCACTTGCTCCACTTACTCACCGCTCATCTCCCGGCTCTCTCTCCCGCCGCAGACCTCGCTAAACCACGCCCCCCTCGCCACACATGCCGTTAAAGATAGCTAAATATTGTGCCATCCCTGGTTGTGGAAGAATACAGTCGCTGCATAACCTTCCTTCGGATTCGAATGCATGGTTAAAGTTTATTTTTAAAGATGTTCCAGCTCATGTGGGAAAAACATGGAGCATTTGTTCATTTCATTTCTCTGAGGATTCCTTCGTGAACAAGGCACAGGTCGATGCTGGATTTGTGGAGAGACTAAAATTAAAAAGCAGTGCTGTGTTGTGTCAATGTTGGATCCAATAGGAATGGCGCAGCAATCTTATGTGAGTAACAAAGCAATAGTGACGCATAGTACAAAAACGTTTTAGAGATCGCTTGATATGCCCTGAGCACTATTCGCATGAGATTAGTATTACCTGGGGACCTTGGAGGTTGTCTGTGATCTTAAGCCCGTGCGAATCGGGATCTCTTTGATTTGACGGGTTCATATATCATTTTTCAAGGTTTTATCCACAGTTTGTGAATAATGGAGGCTGTTTTGAAATGTTTTGGTATTATTTCGGGTGCTGGGTCATATCCAATTACTCCAGTTACCAGGAGTCTCCCATTTGTTTATTTATCATGGAAACTCTTTTGTCCGGTTCTTGATCACGGGTCTCCAATGCTGACAGGTACGGCCATATATCATTAAACACAATACTTCTATAGGCTATACAAACTATACGCAAAGCCTTGCCATCATATCCGGGAAATAAGTCAGTAAATTTGAGTAAAATCATCCCGTGCGAATGCGTCAGATGAAATACTGATGTGGGGAGGTAATTTATAAATCACACGAGGTCCCCAGATAATTCTAATCTCGTGTGAATGGTGCTAATGTGTAACCTAACGTTACGTCTCTAACCAAATTCACAGAAGGCTCCAAGTTTACTACACAAACTGCTATTCAATCATAGCAGTGGGCGCTTACTTCCAAGCCTTCATGGCGGAACGCCCATTCAAACCGAGCGTTTGTACGTAGAGCTGGCCTCAAAACCTGGGTAGAAAATAGCCTATTACTTATTGATTTTGATGTTTTAAATGTAAAAAAAACACTTGAACGTCATAAGTAGACCTCATACAACAGTATAAAACAATAAACAAGCCCAGTTCATCACACCTTTAATTTTAGACTGTGGTTTAATACAATTAGATCAAAAGAAAGCTTTTGATCTTGTTGAACATATTTATAACCTTCCCAGCTACTTTGCTCTAGTCATGTTACTAAGAATAAGGGGGGTCGTGATTTGCTAGTAATGGGTTGGTTGTTAAATGATACCGGTCTATTTGATAACCAATAAAATACATAAACAAGGAGATAATATCTTTGTCACCATATATTCAAGAATATTCACAGCATATCATCACCAAACATAGAAAATAACAAACTATACCAATGTCCACATGTACCAGTTAGATGAACATGAGGAGAGATGAACACTAAAGTTCCATAAGTTGTTGCGTTGCAACTTACCAGGGCTGTTTCCCAAAAGCATTGTAACCTAAAGTTGATCTTAGAACCATTGTCTTCAATGGAGCTACGATCAACGTAAGCTTGAGATGCTTTTGGAAAACGCAGCCCTGGTAAGTTGACAATGGAGTAAGCCACTGAAGCAAATTTGTATTCCTACTTCCAGCTGTTATAGTGCATCACCATAATTCACAAGGTGTATATTTCAAATGGTGTACTCTTCTGAGATCAGGTACAAGGTAATTCAGGCATCGTACAATCATCACCATAAATAAAATCCCCTACAAGAAAGCATTGAATAAACAAACATAAGCAAATAATATTTCAAACAAACAAATTCTATTAAGGTTTGCAAAGATATTACATGTAGCAAACTCAAACAAAGGACAAACATTTGAGCACCAAACAAAAAGTTTCTCAAACAGAATTGTGGAAGCAAACTGAACTCTGCCATGTGGCAGCTTCAAACTTACTTCTCACTCTAGTCCTTCCTGTTTTATACAGCACTAGGTGACTGTAGTTTTCCCCCTAGTGGTTTAGAACATAACATACAACAACCTCCCGTTTTGTTATTTCTCCTGTGAAACTCCTGTTTCAGTTATTTCTCCTTTGAAACTCCCGGACCGAAGGGAACCGGAATGCATTCACGGGGTGGCTCTGTGGCTTGAGCCACTGCCCATTTGCCCTCACAGGCTGGCGCACTTTGGTAGGCGAAATAGAATGGTAGCCAAAGTGGAGTAGAGAGGATTCACATCCCCGCGAAAAACTTTCTCTTATTACACCACTAAAGGTCCGCATATTCCACTCCACGTTTTCCAGTTAACGCTCTCTCATCACAGTCTGTGTCCGCTCACTAAAGACGGCAGATTGTTTCATTGACAGGTAGATGCAGTAGAGTCCTATTAGCTGTTGTTGTTACACTTTCTTTGCTTTAACAAAAAAACGTGTTATGAAAAGTGTAGTGTTTTGCAGACAAATCTGAATAAAATGTTTTTCTAATATTTCCCGTTGTGTGACCATAAGCAGTTCTTGAAAATAATATGCAAACACTGCTAAATCCATCCACGTAAATAAAAACATTACGCTAACTAATAAACAAAGTTAAAACAACCGAACTACGGGATGCGTCAAGGGACAAACTGCTCGTGCTTTTTCAAACCGCGTTTAGATGTACATTATTTCATGTCTGACGTTGAGATCTCTGGCAAAATTTAAATGCTAAATTAAGATGATACATTGCAGATATAAGATTCATGGATTCATGGCCCTGTGAGCTGCATTAAACTGTCTTTTAGATTTACATTTAAGAATTGGACATGAAAATGATGTTATGTTAGATATAAAGCAATTAAAAGATTTAAAATGATTTATAACAGATGCACGGTATGTGGAAAATACAGAGTTTTTTAACCTTAAATTGTGTATACACATTGCATTACATATAAAACATACACAAATATGATCCCTTTAAGAACGAAGCAGCAATGGCTTAACACTTGAGAATCAGGTCGATTTGTTTGGTCAGTCAGCTACTTATGAAATGCAAGGTAAGCTGATCTTAAATCAACTGAAATAGCCTTGTTAACTGAGTATTGTACAGGTTCCCATGTTCCCAATCCCAACGGCTCTTTTCCTTGCTTGTTTTTGTCTGTACATTTAGAAGGGATTAATTCTCCATTTTTTATGTTAAATCTCTGTCTAGACTTCAAGTACTGGTAAAACTTTGCACATGTCTTGTGTATTATTTTTGAAGCAAAAAAAAAGTGTTCAACAGAAAAGTTGATTCCCCCTGGCATGATGTTTTAAAACGGGATCAAAGTACAAAAACCCACCATTGACCAAGAGGGCAGGTGATTTACAAATGAGAATTCTCCATGGTGCTGTCGCAGTTAATGCTTTTATTTCGGTTTTAAACCACAGGGTTGCTGCTGTATGTCCGTTATGCTGTAAAAGAGACTATTGTCATCCTTTCATGAACTCTTGAAGACTGGAACCTTTATTTTTAATTGTAAGCAATGTTTTTATGAGTTGTAATGAGACCTTGTTTTCTACTTTAGTGAAATGGTTGATTTTTATTACGGATGCACTGTATCGGGCCCAATACCAAGCTCATGTACTCATACAGATACACCAATACCAAAGACCGGTATTTCACGTGACATACCTGAGAGAACTGACTGAAATTTTTGCTTTGAAAGTTTGTGACAAGCACATACATTTATTTTTTTCATAATGTGTTTTGAGGCAGAGTTATTAGTTTCAGTGTGTTGCGTTTGGAAAATTGCAGGTACAGTCATCGGTATCGGCAAGTACTAGAAAAAAATATCGGTACTCGTACTCACTCTTTAAAAAAAAAATGGTATCGGTGCATCCCTAATTTTGAATATTATAAATCTATTGATGGTTTTGCTATTTAATGTTTTTGGTATTGCAGTGGGGCTCTGTGCTCTGATTTAAGTGTGAATTGATGTTTACGCATATCCTGTAATATCTTGTCCAATCATTGCTGTTATTCTTCATCACAAAAGTTATTTTGTTATTATTTGTCATGGATTTTAAACCAGATCTATAGAACTTTTGCTCACAGGTTTCCCCATGCAGTTGATAAGCACAAGTGTCTGTTACTAGTTTCGTAAATAATGTCGCTGTATAAGCTTCTCCGCGCATATGAACACATCATTTAAAGAGTGTGGTTTTTGCAGCTAGGAGGCTGCTCAGGTAGCAGCAGAAGTAGAATTCGTCCTGATAAGAGTTTTTATACCACAGAAATAATTTTTGAGACATTATTTTAAGGTCGAAAAACTACAAAGTGTTGCTTAAAAACATTGGCCGTTTAAACTTTTCAATCAATTTCAATTGTTTTCATCTTGTCCACCCATACTTTGGCCTAAATTATCAGTCATTCTTACCTTGTAGTGATATATTATTTGCACAGTGGAACACTCCTATCCCAATGTGCATGTTTACCACTCAAGACAGGCAGAAGTAAATAAAATAAGCTTTCAGTCCATTTGTCCACCTTTTGAAAGTATAGTGAACGAACTACAAAACTTTTGCAACTATTAATAAGCAACAAATTATTGGGGAAAAAGTAGTAGTTAATGGTCTGTTAATAGCGAGAATTGCCCCCTATACTGAAGTGTGACTTTTTTATACTGTATATAATAGAATAAAGTCATCCCAGAAAAGGGGATCGGTGTTACTGTAAAATTACTGAAAAAAATGAAATCTGGCTGTCTTAAAATTTTTGCAAGAGCAATTTCAAAGTGTTTACATTGTTAATCAAAAAACATGTCAGAACTTACTGAATGTAACCCTGAAGGCAGGCGAGGCAGCGGATCCACATGCAGTTTAAGAATTTGAATAAACAAAAACACAAAGTACAAACCGATGACCGAATAAAGAACCGGGGACCAAAAGTATTCAAACCACGGGACACAAAAACAACATCAAACAACGACTGACATTAGACAACTGAAACACAAGGCCTTAAATACAGAGAACTTAACAAGATGATAAGGCACACCTGGGTAAGATTAATTAACACCAAAAACTACAACGAACTACAAAACACATGAAATAGACAGGAAGTAACAGAAAAGTTCACAACACTGGGGAAACACGGACTGGGATCGTGACACTGAATAATTTTTACAGCGCAATAAAATACTTAATTTATTCTGAAAGGTGGAGGGGACATGGGATCGGTAGAAGGCTTCAAGATAAATGTTGCCTATGTCCTCCAAATGTTTAGAACTGGACCTGGAGTTGATTGACAAACATTTTATGAGTGGTTGAATTGATTTGGTTGAGCTGGCAGTCTTTGGCAATCCTCTTTACTATTTCACACACGCAGACACACTCAAACTTAAAGGGGTGATTCAACAGTGTTTCATGCATTCTGATTTCTTTACCATGTTAAATGTGCCGGCTTTTCGTGCTTGACATGGTAAACTTGTTAAAAAACCAGTTGGACATATGACATAGTATGTTTGTGCTCGATACACACCCCCGAGGTTCGTATTGGTTCCGCGAAGTTTTTTTCGAACATGAAATTCCCTTCTTAGTCCCTTATTGGACAATTCTCCTGGAAAAGCACGGCCATGCTTCAACCAGTGAGAGCGGGAAAAAGAGCACGCCCATCAATGCACTTTGTTCGCAAAGTTTAGCTGTGTTTGTTTGTTAAATGCATTTTTGGTGAGGAATGTTATATAAACAATGGATATAAGGCTGGATTTGGAAATAGTTTGAAACTGATAGATGGAGTGGTCCCAGTGCTTAAAGATGCCGGACATGAACCGCACACGGTAAGTGAACCTGAGACAAATGTCTGTGTTTTCTTGGCAATCGGCGGCTATGTGCATAAGGTAAACACGAAATAATAGTGAATCAACAGTTATGCAGGGATAATGCGATGATGTTTTGTGTGCTTGTGCTGTAGTTCTGCCCCCCTGCAAGCATCCAGGGACTTGCCTGTTTTTGGAAATAATTGTAAAGCTGTATCCATCTTTTATAAATGTGATCAAACTAAAGACTAAAGAGCTATGAGCTCACCAAGTTCTGGACCTCAGTAATTTTTTCATATTCTAAAATAAAATGTGAAGCTCTCAATGAATAATCAACAGTTTTAAACTCTTCTGAGTGTCGGCGTTGCGTGTATATGATTTAGTTTATAGTCTGTGTTGTAAAAGATGGATTAATTTCGCTTGATGCAGGAGGCTGGCGGCATCATCCGATTGGGAGAGTTGTAAGTGTGTGGGTATGCGGTCTCTGCATGCAGCATTTTTTCATGTAATGACAAGTTTATATAGTGGGGAGTTGCATATAAGAACATTTCCATTTTTATTTTAGGCATGTTTTTTGATGCATGATCTCACAGCACGCACTTAACTGACAGTAATCAAAAGACGCAGAAAGCGCAGCAGGTTACCTGATCCAGTATCACAAAGGTAATGCTCATAATATTATCAGTAAAAAACTGTAAAAAAACAAAGTAGTCGCATAACTCTAGTACACAATTCTTTAGAACAGGCTGTAGAATGAAACATGCAAACACAGCCTCTTGTTTTGTGTGGAGAGAAACATATTATTGTCGGTCACAACATAAAATGCGTTCTCTCCAGTCTCGTCTTTGGCCCCGCTCCTCTCGTTTCCTCGTTTAGCTTTCCATTGTTGTGGAAAAATATCAGTCTTGTAGTTCAAAAAATCTCTCAGACAAAGAAGGTCCAGGTGTCAAAGAGTTAACTTTATTTGCTCAAACCCAAAAAAAGTGAGATGTTCCAAGTCATCTAAAAACCAAGTGTTTTCCAGTCTACAGTTATAGTAAAACTTCTGAAAGGTGGTCTCTTCAAAAACCAATCAGGTACTTTCCTGTTATCTCTTATTTTTATTAACCAATTGTTAATTGCCTGCCACCAATAAGTCCCAGGCAACAAGGTACGTATCTAATGGTGGTACGCTGGCTATTACATCATTTTTAAAATAATTTGCATACAATGGTTACTACACGAGACCACCAAACAAGCCATGGTCTCCATACGAGACCACCAAACACACCTTGGCGTACGTGCGTAATCATGGTTACTTTTAAACAATGGAAAATCCCCAGGTTTAAGAGAGAGCACAACAAGCTTCAAACTTTAGGCCTCTAAAAACATCACTGGATTTTACCTTGTTACATTGTGCTCAAATGTGCTTTAAACATGCTTAAAGTGACATTAAGTGCATTTATACGAACAATAATTGGATACAGGTACAGATTGTATCATTAAATCATCAATTCATCTTCAAATAATCAATTCATCATCATAAACCTACTTATATGTAATCATTCTTATTAAATGTGATTTCAGATAAACCCATCTATGTACTAATGTTCCTATGAATACTTCTTAATACTTTTTAGGTATTTTATCAAGAATAACAGTGCTCAATACATGTAAAATATATCCTGTTTGTGTTTATATGTGCTCAGAAATTACACAATACCGTCAGTGTTTCATCCCTGACACCTGTCCCTTGTTAATGATCCTTTGTTAGTCTCCCTATATTATGCCCTTCTGTCTCTTGTCCTGTGCTTGTTCGTACTGCTTGTTTCACTACTTGTTACGCATCCAACCCAGAGCCAGCCGTGCCCTTCACCTCTTTTCTGCAGCCGGCCACCAGTCAGGTGGTCCGACTTAAGAAGAAGAGGCAATGGAGAGGGGTGCGGGGCCCTGCGCAGCCGGATCCAGCCGGTGACCCAGCCACCAGAGAGCACTGCTCAGATGTCAGAGAATGCTGCCCAGCTGCCAGAGAGCGCTGCCCAACCACTGACACCCTGTCCTGTCCCGCCGACACCCTGTCCTGCCCCGCTGACACCCTGTCCTGTCCCGCCGACACCCAGTCCTGTCCAGCCGGCAGCCAAGCCTGCCCCGGTCAAGTACCCTCGGACCCCGTGCTTTCGAGCGCCCCCCCGGACTATGACTCCCCCACCCAGCCCCAATCCCTTTGGACTTCCCCCATGGACTCTTGTTCCCCCACCCTCCTCCCATGTTTGTTATTTTTATTGTGTCACCCCAACCCCTTTATAGTTATTTCATGTTTACCCTTGTTAACGTTTACTGTGTTTTCTTGGATGTTGTCTGTTACCCAGTCTGTCTTGTCTCGTTAGTCTGCCCCTTGGTGAATGCCTGGGGGCGTTCATTAAGGGGGGGGGGGGGCTTCTGCCATGGTTCTGCCATGGTTCTGCTACAAGACAGATATGACAAGAAGAGGCAGAACCTCTTGTTTTGTGTGAAGAGAAACATATTATTGTCGGTCATGCGTTCTTTCCGGTCTCATCTTTGACCCCGCCCCTCTCGTTTAGCTTTCCATCAATGTTTCATCCCCGACACCTGTCCCTTGTTAATTGTCCTTTGTTAGTCTCCCTATATTATGCCCTTGTGTCTCTTGTCCTGTGCTTGTCCGTACTGCTTGTTTCACTACTGGTTCCTGATGGTTTGTTCCCAAAAGGATACCTTGTCGAGTTTGTGTTCCCTGACCCGTGAGTTAGTTCAGTTTAGTTAGTGTCTAGTCTTGTCATATGTTGTCTTAGTCTAGTGTATTTCATTTAGTGTCTTGCCTGTGTTTTTACTCCCTTGCATGCCCTTTTACCCCCCTCCTGGGTTTTTGCTTTGTATTTCTGTTTAATTAAATCCTTTTTGTTAACCTCTTAATTGCTGCCTGCGCTTGGGTTCTTCCCTGTCCCATTCGTGACACACTTTGCATTTTTATTTCTTATATGCTTATGAACTATTACAGCAATATGTATTGTTAGTTACATTCTAAATTTGAAAATAATAAACTATTGTAAACCATTAACAAACGGTGATGATCAATATATTCTAAAATGTATAATCCAATAGTAGTGAACAGAATGTAAATAGTTAAATAGTAAATAGTGAAAATCTTAAATACCCTGAACCTAAAGTGTTACATACTTTAAAAACATGGCTAAACAGACGTTTTCATGGATGTTTTTATTTCATTAAGGAGCTATTTACTACACAACCCTATCAGAGCTATGTAAATGACTCTACCTCGCTGCCCCCTGCCCCATTGTTCTCCACCAGATACTCACGTTCCCGGTCACCCGGTATAATGATTATGCCCACACCAGCAGTACGTTGTCTGTACTGTATTTATACTCATACCACAGTTCAAAGGTCTAGTTGTTTGCTGATTCATGAACATTTGAACATTTCCAGTTGTTACTTACCTGTGATTATAACCCGTGGATGTATACCTGTGAATGTTTACCTGTGGATGTCTGACTGTGTATGCCTGTGAATAAACTGCCTTATACCTATCTCCTGTTATCCTCTGTTCCCTGTGTTGTAACAGAAGACCTGACCACAAAAATGAGCATATCCCAATCATCCACCGATCCCTTCGCCAAACTGATAACTCTTCTTTGTCAGCAACTCACTCCACCTGCACCTCCGGTTCATCATCCCACCACAATGGCTGTTCCCAATAAATTGTCAGGATCTGTGGAGGAATGCAGCAGGTTTATCTTGCAGTGCAAAAAATACTTACAGATGCAACCCCATCTGTTTCAAACTGAGAAGGTGAACCTCTCTTCTGTCTGGTAAAGCTCTCCAATGGGCTCAGAACATTTGGGATGCCGGGGGGCTGTGACTAACACACTTGCTACTTTTCTCCAGCATTTCATCTCTGCATGCCCTATTTGTCTGTCACGACCCATGGTGAGTACGTTTCAGCGTAATGCTGCTTCTTTTCGTTTGTCTTTCACTGATGTCATGGTAATTTCTCCTTCTGTATCCGTGTCAGCGAAAGCCCTGATCGATTCAAAAGCAGCTGGGAATTTCATATCTACTTTCATTCTACTCTCAGCCCTTCAACTGCCCAGAAAACACAATAGTCAGACCATGAAAATCCATAGCATCGGAAAGCCATTTGACCGTGGCGGAATATGCTTCCATTCACCACAATAACCCACACATTGGGCCCAAGCCTGTTGATGAGATTTCGTTCTGGATACTGGAGAGTTCAACTGCTGACCTCGTCCTGGGACGACCCTGGCTCCAACAACATCAACCCCATATAGACTGGAAAAGAGTAATATACTGCAGTGGAGCGAAGCCTGCCTAAACCGATGTTCCCATCCTCTTGCGATTCTCCATCCCCTCAGTCAGTGCATTATAACTCAACCACTGTGGAGTCCACTGTGAAGGCCATAGAGTGCCTGTAAATTTCAAGTTCCCGAGGAGTACAGGGCGTTCCAGGATGTTTTCCAAACTTCCACCTCACCGGCTATGGGACTGTGCCCTCGAGCTGCTGCCTTGGGCTCCAATACCTAAAAGGTTGGATTTACCCACTCTCCATCCCGAAATGCCACGAAGAAGCCCATGGATGATTACATCTCGGAGGCGTTACAGCAAAAGGTCATCCGACCAACCATCTCCCCTGCTGCTTCCAGTTTTTTCTTCTTGGGTAAGAAGGATGGAGGTTTGAGACACTTAACGCCCACACAAAGAAATTCAGCTACCCACTTCCACTGGTTCCTGCAGCCCTGGAACAACTGAGAGACTCCACCATATTCACTAAACTGTATTTACGCAGCGCCTATAATTTGATCCGTATCCGCTCTGGAGACGAATGGAAAACGCCTTGGTTACGGTTGTAACCTCAGTTCCCTGATGGAGGGAACGAGACGTTGTGTCGAACCGACAGATGGGGTTCGTCCCTGATAACCAATCGCTTCACTACTTAGAAAAGGCCAATGAAAATTGGCGAATGAAATTTGCATGCCGGACTCCGCCCCCGGAAATCCAGGTATAAAAGGGAGACGGCGTGCTTCATTCATTCACCTTTGTTCTGAGGAGCCTGAGACCTCTCACAACTGCTGCAGTGGACAGCACGTGTTGTGGCAAGGAGAACACAACGTCTCGTTCCCTCCATCAGGGAACTGAGGTTACATCACTAAACGAGACGTTCCCTTTCTGTCGGTCTCTCAACGTTGTGTCGAACCGATAGATGGGGTTCCTATGGAAAATGCCATAACACTGTGCCCTGTCACAATCTCTAGCGAAGCGATGGTGACTGGCCTAGGCGTGTCAGCCGTGAGCGCTACCGCGAAATTGTAACCTACCAGTGGGTAGGTAGGGGGTCCCAGAGCTTTCTTGAAAGGTGGGAAGGCCCCTGCCTTTGGCCTCTCAGGCGGCGGCCTTGTTTCTCTAACAGCGAGAAGCCGCCCGGAAACGTAAGGCCACTGGTTAAGCGCTACTTCCTCAAGTGGGGGATGCGCTACAGAGACCACTTCCTACCACAGGGAGGAGTTTAGTGGAGATACCAACATCGTCTCACCGATGGGGGAGAACTCATGGGAAGAATGCGGGGACTGAAGGAGTAAACCGCGAGGTGGAGTACCACCTAGGGGGGTCAAGGTGGGAACCAGCATGAGGATACATCAGACGGAACCGCCCTACTGGGGGTTGCAACGTCTGGTAGCACTAGGTCCGGTTAGAGCTATGATGCGAATAACTCCAGAGATACCCGGCCTAAGGGGCAGGGCTGCTCTGCCCAGCCCGCCACAGAAGGTGCTTGCTTAGTGATGGATGGAGTGCCTGTTCTTCGCACAGTGGGGAAAGAAGGGAGGCTGAATTGGTATGCTGACCCACTCGAGAGAGGGGGGAAGGAACCAATATAGGCGTACACCCAGGCCCGGATTAAGAATTCAGGGGCCCCTGGGCACAAGTGTCTTGTAGACCCCCCCCCCACATACATAAACATATTCATTTTTGTAAGAATAAAAGGGCAGACTTTGTCAATGATTATACTATAAGAGTAATCTGTCCATTTGTTCAACTTTATTTGTGTAACAAGCACTTCGCGACTCACGTTCTTATGTAAGCGTGTAATGGTAAACAGCATTAACGAATATTAGTTATACTGTTACGAGTCTGTGTAAGTAAACATTTTGCAATGTATGTAAAAGCACTCTGGAATTTCTATTAACTTAGGCTAAAAATCGGTAAATTAAGGCAGTTAGACCTGATCAACATTATATCAATATGAAATTCATTATTGGCGAAGACACACCAAATACACGTAAAAAAAAACTCTTACCTTTATAAGATTTTAAAGACAACCGTGAGGGTATTCTAACTTAACCTATATCTTATATTCACAACAATAAAGCCGTTCTCATTTACATCTTTTCAGTTTCTATAAAAAGCGGCGGTTTTGGCTATATTCTTTCACACAGCCTCTGTCATGGTAACCATGTGCATATTTACAGACGAAATGGGTTCATGTTTACACATTCAAACAGTGGATAACAGTGACAGGTTGTTGGAAACGCTGTTTTGTACTCATTTCATTCAGGAATCACCTGTGGAATGTGCTGCTTCTTCCTGCCGCTCAATGAGACGATCCCTGCGCGAGGAAAGAGAGACCTTGCGCTCCAGGGGGACATTTTCCCACTGAAAGCTAAAGTTTATCGGAAAGTCGCTTGATTTATCGTATTGTGCTTCTGAACAAAAGCTGCTAAAGGTCTTGTAAAAGTTACTAAATCAAGAGACAGACTTGCGTACGTTAGAAACACGGTTTTGTGTGCGCACTTGCGTGTGTGCGGCCAGAGAGGCACACGGCAGAATGAATATAGCGAAAACATTTTCTCCCCCTTTCTTGGGCCCCAAGCATGCATGGGCCCCTGGGCCTGTGCCCATAATGCCCATTGGATAATCCGGCCCTGCGTACACCCTACCGGTTGCCAGTCCTACATGTTGCCATGCAGGACGCGGGCTGACACCGGCTCTATGCTGAGGTTGTAGAACCTCGGGAAGGTGTTGGGTGTAGCCCAACCCGCAGCTCTGCAAATGTCTGTGAGAGAGGCGCCGCGTGCCAGTGCCCATGAGGAGGCTATACCCCGGGTGGAGTGAGCTCTCACTGCTAGAGGGCACGGGCGATTTTGGGATTGGTAGGCTGTCGTGACAGCGTCTACAATCCAGTGCGCCAACCTCTCCTTGGAGACAGCTCTCCCCTTCTGCTGACCTCCGAAACAGACAAAGAGCTGATCCGAGCTCCTGAAACTCTGCGTGCGGTCTAAGTAAAGGCGCAGCGCGCATACTGGACACAACACGGACGGGGTTGGGTCTTCCTCCCCAGTGGGGAGCGCCTGTAAGTTCACCACCTGGTCCCGAAAGGGAGTGGTGGGAACTTTGGGCACGTAGCCGGGCCGAGGTCTCAGGATAACGTGAGAATCCCTGGGTCCGAATTCTAGGCAGTCAGGGGACACGGAGAATGCCTGTAGGTCCCCTACCCTCTTGATGGAGGCGAGCGTCATAAGGAGACTCGTCTTCATCGTGAGATGAGGAAGAGCGGCATCCCCTAGGGGCTCGAAGGGGGGCCTGGTGAGACCTGTCAGGGCTACATCCAAATCCCAAGAGGGTATGGAGCGCGGACGAGGCGGATTCCGCCTCCTAGCGCCCCTTAGGAAGCTAATGACCAGGTCATGCTGTCCTAGAGACTTTCCAGCAACTGAGTTGTGATGATCGGCAATGGCGGCTGCATACACCTTCAGTGTGGAAGCGGAGAGGTTAGTCTCGAGTCTCTCTTGTAGGAAGGAAAGCACGGACCCGATCCCGCAACTCCGTGGGTCTTCTCCTCGAGAAGCACACCAGGTTGAGAAGAGGCGCCACTTGTAGGTGTACAGTCGCCTAGTGGCTGGTGCCCTTGCCTGAGAAATGGTCTCTACCACCGCTGGGGGCAGACCACTCAGGATCTCCTCGTCCCATCCAGGGGCCAGACATGGAGGTTCCAGAGGTCTGGCCTGGGATGCCATAATGTGCCCTTCCCCTGGGAAAGCAGGTCCTTCGTCAGGGGAATCGGCCAGGGGGGAGCTGTCGTCAAGAGCATTAGCTCCGAGAACCAAGTCCGGTTGGGCCAGTGTGGTGCAACGAGTAACACTTGATGCTCCTCTTCCCTGACCTTGCACAGGGTCTGTGGAATGAGGCTCACTGGGGGGAAGGTGTACTTCCACTTGTCCCACGGCCAGCTGTGCGCTAGGGCATCCATGCCGAGGGGTCCCTCGGTCAAAGAGTACCAAAGCGGGCAATGGGTGGTTTCGAGGGAGGCGACCAGGTCTACCTGGGCCTGCCCAAACTGCAACCAAATGAGCTGGACTGTGCGGGGGTGGAGTCGCCACTCTCCGCGAGGCGTCGACTGACGAGAGAGCGCATCGGCTGTCTGGTTCAGGTCGCCTGGGATATGCGTGGCACGCAGGGAGCGGGTCACCTGCTGACTCCACCGGAGGAGGCGTTGGGCGAGTCGTGTTAACTGCAGTGAGCAAACGCCACCCTGACGATTGATATACGCTGTCCGACTGGACCAGCACATGCTTGCCCTGCATGAGAGGTTGTTGCCTCTCCACAAGGGACCTTGGTCCACAACTCTAGGCAATTGATATGCCAGCGCAGGCGGGGGCCCGTCCAAAGCCCCGACACTGCGTGCCCGTTGCACACTGCACCCCAGCCCTGCAGGGAGGCGTACGTTGTCACCACGACATGCCTCGTAACCTGCCCCAGGGGAACCCCTGCCCGAAGGAAGGTCATG
This sequence comes from Triplophysa rosa, assembly GCF_024868665.1. Lineage (NCBI taxonomy): Eukaryota > Metazoa > Chordata > Actinopteri > Cypriniformes > Nemacheilidae > Triplophysa > Triplophysa rosa. The sequence continues at coordinate 11,334,360 of NC_079891.1, read as the reverse complement.
GAAGACCAAGGGGTTAGGGTGCGTCGGCAGAGAGGCGTAATCACCATCCGCCTGCTGCCGGTGTGCCACGCTCTCCAGGGAACTCGACTTTGAAGCCAGTGTTGGAGCGGTCTCATGTTCATCATCCCGAGGGGTATCACCGCCGCCGAGGATGCCATGTGTCCCAGGAGCCTCTGAAATAGTTTCAGGGGAACCACTGACTGCTTGAAATGTTCCAGGCAGTTCAACACCGACTGGGCGCGTGCTGAGGACAGTTGTGCTGTCATGGTGACAGAGTTGAGTTCCATACCAAGATAGAGGATGCTCCGCACAGGGGAGAGCTTGCTCTTCTCTTGGTTGACCTGTAGCCCCAGTCGATCTAGGTGCCGGAGCACCAGGTCCCTGTGTGTACACAACAGATCTCGCGAGTGTGCCAAGATAAGCCAGTCGTCGAGATAGTTGAGTACCCGCACACCTCTCAACCTGAGGGGAGAGAGGGCGACTTCCACGATCTTCATGAAGACTCGTGGGGACAGGGACAGACCAAAGGGGAAGACTCTGTACTGATATGCCTGACCCTCGAAAGCTAACCGTAGGAACGGGCGATGACAAGGGAGAATCGAGATCTGGCAGTGCGGGTCTCTCGCCGGGGGCGGGCCCCCGGGAAGAAGACTGGTTCAGCTGGTTTGCCTGCCTGGCGATGCAGCTCCACGCACCGTCGATTTGAGAGTGCTGAGGGCTGCAATGTACATTTGATGTTCAATGTACATTTGAAAGCGGACTTTCTCGGCGTCGCTCATATGCGCAAGATTAATCCAGAGGTGCCTCTCCTAGACCACCAGAGTGGACATCGCCCGACCCAGGGCCCGTGCAGTCACCTTGGTTGCCCTTAGAGCGAGGTCGGAGGCGGTGCGGAGTTCCTGCGTTAACCCTGGGTCGGTCTTACCCTCGTGGATCTCTTTCAACGCCTTGGCCTAGTGGACCTGCAGGATGGCCATGGCGTGGAGAGAGGAGGCAGCTTTGCCCGCAGCAGCGTAGGCCTTCGACACCAGTGATGCCGAAGTCTTACATGCCTTGGACGGGAGTTTCGGTCGACCTCTCCAGGTGGACGCCGCCTGCGGGCACAGGTGCACCGCGACTGCGCGTTCCACCTGGGGCACGTCGACGTAACCCTTAGCCGAAAAAGGGGCGTTCCACGTCTTCGTCAGTTCCTCATGCACTTCCGGGAAGAACGGAACCGGGGTTGGGCGCGGCTTGGAGTCGCGCTCAGAGCCCAAGAACCATGTATCCAGCCGCGAGCGCTGGGGGAGAGGCACCAGAGTGCACTCTAACCCAATGCACACGGCGGCCCGGGAAAGCATGGCCGACATCTCGAAATCCGCCTCTTCCTGAGCTCGACCCTAGTGTTGTTTTTGGCGGCCTGTTTTAATTTTAGTTTTAGTCTAGTCATTGTGTCAAGCTGTCATTTTAGTTTTTATTAGTTTTAGTCACGTTCATACTCTTTTAAGTCTAGTCTAGTTTTAGTCGACGAAAACTGATGACATTTTAGTCTAGTTTTAGTCGACGAAAACTGATGACATTTACTCTAGTTTTAGTCAATGAAAATTGTATTTTAGTCTCTTTTTAGTAATGCAATTCTATTTAACCCAGTCAATATAGTATAAGTACCTAGTAGTATAGATGAAACCAAAATTTTCTTTTAGCCAAACCCATTTCAAACAAGGTTATCTTATTATATTATTGTTACCTTATAGACTCAAGAATACATCCATTCCAGACACGGAAGATGCTCTGATTTGAATTTAAGGCCATCGGTAGGGGTGGGAATCTCTAGGCACGTCATGATGCGATTCTATTACGATTCAGAGGGCTGCGATGTGATGATAAAACGATTCTCGATGCATCTTTTTTCTATACAAATTTTCTTTTTCTTGCTGTGTGACTATTCAAATCAAAGTATTTGTAATTACCCAGACTGATTTTATTTCCAATATCCTTTATTAATAAATTAATAAAACAAATGGAAGTGATTTCGCAAGTCAACTGGAAGGTTACATTTGCCAGCATTGCAAAGAACCAACAGGAAAAGAGTGACTGCCCTCAGTGCCCTGTAGTAGCATACAGAATGCAGTAAATTAATGCAGACTTTCTTTGCACATAGCACTGGAGCTAGAGAGGTTTAAAGTTTGGTAGTACAGGCCAAACAGTAGGAGCACAAGTATAAATTGTCGGTTGTCATCATTTAAAAAAAATGATGCAAGTGCAGTTCATCATGAAAAGGCAGGTAACTGACAAAAGACATTCATGTTACATACAGATGGGTAAATTAGGGCCATATAATTTTTACACTATCTAAATTTGTTTAAATTTTTCTAATTTGTGTTTTTCCTTTTTTACTATACAATAGTGGTTATTTGTCCACATAAATTACTGTAGTATACTATAGTATTTTACTATAGTAAACTGCAGTAAAAAACTTTACTATAGTATACAGTGTTTATCAATTTACTACAAGGGCACTACAATTTTCAATAGCAAGTACTATAGTTCACTAAAGTATTTTTTGTCTGAGTGTTCAATTTAACGGGACTTTTATTTTGACGGGTCTTTGGGGAGACGCTTCAGTTTTTGTGTTTGCTGTTAGCTTCACTCAAACAGTAAACGCTTGTAAAATGAACTCTCAGAGCAAGTGTGGAGATGAAGTTCATGTGTTCATATCCTCATACAGTGCAGACGCAGATAAATCCTCGACCATCACTCGTGTTGTATGTTAAACTGTGCACATAATTCACTCAGAACAGCCAGATGACATTTAAACAACAGGATTCCGCTCCGCGTCTAGGTTAAAGCATCAGACGAAATAACGTTATAACATTTCGTCTCGTCTCGTTTTGGTCAACGAAAATGAAGAGTCATTTTAGCATAGTTTTTATTTTGTAAGCCACATTTAGTCTCGTTTTTATTCGTCAACAATATTGCATTATACATTTAATTATAGTCATCGTCACATGACCAGCATTTATGTTGCGTCTCGTCTCATTTTCGTCATGTGATAAAGGTTCGTTGACGACCATATTTAGTCATAATTTTCGTTGACGAAAGCAACACTACTCGACCCCCCTTGGGGGGGAGCTGCAAGGAATCGTCGGGATCGGATGCTAGCAATTCGCTCTCCGATGCTGCGATTGACATCTCATCTTCATCACGCATCGTGTCCGAATACGTGAAGGAGGATGCAGATGGTGCGGTACCGTCTGCTAGGGAACGGTGAGGCGAGCGAGGCGGGGTGCGAGCGGTTCGCGAGCACTTGGCTGACGGATGAACGCTCGCAGAGACCCCCATATCACCCTCGCCACTCGCCTTGGCGGACGGAATGGCCTTAGCCATCCTCGTCACAGCCCGGGAAGCATGCGAGGTGGTGGCTGGTTCTCGGGAGAAGACAGCCACCCGTGACCGCAACGTCTCCATGACCATCTGCCCCGCAGTGCGGGCAAGATGAGTCCACGAAGGCTGCCTCAGCGTGCTGGATACCCAAACACTTGAGACAGACATCGTGCCTGTCCCCCTCCAGCAGGACAGCAGGACATGCCACGCTGGAGAAATTTGCTCTTTTAGAATGCTCTTTAGAATGACGGTGAGGCAACGTCTGCTGGCTCGAACACCTCTGGAACCGCCGACACGCCCAGGGGCAGTCGCCGCAGGTAGGGACAGTCCGCTGCACCACGTTGTAGAACCGGCAATCTGGAGATTTTGCTAAGTAGCAAGAGTTGATCTTCATCAGCGAAGGCTCCGAAGATCAAAAGGTGAATGAATGAAGCATGCCGTCTCCCTTTTATACCCGGATTTCCAGGGGCGGAGTCCGGCATACAAATTTCATTTGCCAATTTTCATTGGCCTTTACTAAGTAGTCGGAAGCGATTGGTTCTCAGTGACGAACCCCATCTGTCGGTTCGACACAATGTCGAGAGTCTGACAGAAAGGGAACAACGTTCATCACACTATCTGGCCACTACAAATATCAGGAAATGCCATTCGGACTAGTTAATGCCCCTGCCATTTTCCAAAACTTCATGAATGAAATCTTTAGACATGCTCATCATCTACATAGATGATATCCTTATCTACTCCCCCTCCTCTTCCACCCATCAACGGCATCCAACAGATCTACCACGTTGAGGCCATTCTGGACTTCCGACGACGACGCGGCCACCTTGAATACCTGATAGAGAGGAGCGATCATGGGTGGCCCGCTGTAACATTCTGGACCCTTGTTTACTAAGAGACTTCCACTTCACCCACCCCAACCGTCCTGCCCCTTGTCCCTGTGGAGGGGGGGTACTGTAATGGACTCTGCCTCGCTGCCGACCATGCCCCCTGCACCAGTGTTCTCCCTCAGCCGCCTTGAATACCTGGTAGACTGGGAGGGGTGTGGCCCAGAGCAGCAATCATGGGTGGCTCGCTGTAACATTCTGGACCCTTGTTTGTCAAGGATGTGGCAAGCAAAAACCCAAGCGCAGGCAGCGGGAGTGCGGGGATAACAAACAGACTTTTATTACGTAAACAAAACACAAAACAAAGACCCGCGATGGGGTAAAACTCATGAACAATAAAAAAATAATAAACAAGTACGGACCGAAGAGTAACTAAACATTAGACTAATCAACAATAGACATGAACTAACTCAACACTTACTACGACGATGAAACAACACGACAGGAACAGGCAATACTGGTAACACACTGGACAAGCAACAAGACGAACTGAATACAATGACCGAGCACAGGACAAAGACACATGAGGGTATTATATAGGGGAGACAAACGAGGGATAATTACACAGGGCAGGTGGGGGTAATGAAACACTCAGGGAAAGTTAACGAGGAAACGAGATGGTGGGAACAGAGAAGCGGATCGGAGAGAGAGAGTATGGAAAGCCGAAAGGTCAACAATCTCTCTCTCCACATAAAACCGAAGGCTTTGTCATGACTCTGCTACAAGACCAAGAATAGACATGACATGATGAAGCAGAGTCATGACACTTGTTTACTAAGAGACTTCCACTTCACCCACCCCAATCGTCCTGCCCCTTGTCCCTGTGGGGGGGGGTACTGTTGGGGGGGTGTACTATTGATTTCTATTTGCATTTCTCCTTGAGGGCTTTAGGAGAAACATGAGACACTGTTGATACTTATAGGAACTCCATTAACTCACATAGGCTGTGAAAGAGCAACCTCTAAGCAATAATCTTTACCTTTTGGGCTATCACATTGTTTTTATGTGACACATACTTGTAAAAATATTGTAGTGAGTGTGCTGGCCGAAACCATTCCCTCAGCAAAACAAGACCAGAAAATTCTAGATAGCCTGAAAAAGTAAAGAAATGGAGGAAATGAAAAACAGAGAGAAAGCAAGGAAGCATACTCTGGTTCCACTCTATTTTCAGCCCCCTGTCAAAATGAATTTCACATCTTAATATTAAAAAAGTGCTTACTATTTGAAATAATAATAGAAGGATGGGGTGCAGAGAAGTATAAAGATGAGAACTCAATTAGATACCCCAACCTGACAGCAGTGCTTCTACACCATAGGTTAAGAAAGCCCTCCGGGCTTGACTGGGGCTGTGTCTTCATGACTAGGTGCACTCCTAGTTATTCCTTAAATATATATCTCTCTACTCTTCATAGTTTATCTTTCGCTACAGTTACTAGTCTACTCCTACAGTAACTAGTCTAGTAACTATCATAACTAGTAACTACAGTACTACTGCTTTCCAGGTTTAGACAATGGTGTAATAACCCATGGTCACAAGTTACATGTTTGATCTGTTTAAAATCTTCATATCCTGCAGGATTTATGTAAAACCCTTAAGCTTGATGAAACAATTAATTAACACAACGGCTGTGCACTTTAGATTTCAATAACAAATAAAAATGGCAGCATCTACAATTCTAAAATGTAAGAGGCTGTATTTTTTATACTTATCTGTGTAATAATAGCAGATTTAGGTTTTACGTGATATATATGAATTCATGTAAACACAAAACGTGACTATAAAACTGAGTTATGCAACATTACATGGAATTGGCGTCGAGATTAAACATAATCTCCTGCTGTCTGGCTTGCACAGATAGGTGATCACGTAAATATGACATTACAATCACTCAATATCAACCTATTGTCATAATCCTTTTATAGCTTTTGATTACTGATCTGTAGTGAACACATTTGAAACCATATCACAGCTTTAAATCTCATTTACTTTTAGACCATGTAAATTAGCCTGCATTTGAGGTACACCTCTTGCACACTAGAATATAAAAAGTTGACAAACTTGGAATTAGAATGTCCCTCCCCATTACAAAATTAAGCATACCTAAAGCCTATTAGTTTTGTAAAAATCTACCTCCATCTATTTGGCTTCATTTGTAGCTCAAAAAAGTGTGAACACTATAGTCAAGACCTTCAAAATCTCATATCTTGACTATTGTATGTGCCCTTTTTGCCCTTTCCCCACAAAACAACTTTAAATTCGACCCAATATGGCAATTGACCTCCCTTTTTTAATCCAGTCTGGTTTACTCCTATCTTCAACCATATTCTGATTGATTTTAATGTTGCCATAATCATTTGAAAAGGTGCTTTAGAAAAACAAAAATTAAGATAAAACGTATTATACTTCCACACTGAATACTGAATAATAAATGCACCCTGCTGTATCTCTGCATTTCTATTATTCATTACACTGATGCAAAACTTTTCAGACTGGCAAAGTTTGGCATGTGTGCTTGCATTCTCTTCCAACAAGCCCTGTGGGGAGGCACAGAGCAGTGCAGAAAGCACTGAGTGCTGAGCTGATAAGACAAAAGGGGTAAAAGAAAAAGGCCCAGAGCTACACTATTGCTGGTGTCTGTACAGCACTATAGATGGCACAACACTGAGTCATCACTAGTTCATTGTGTGTACATGCTAAGGGCCCCAGGGAGCCTTTCGATAAGGATGGAAATTCCAGTGCTGTGCAGTTACAGAAATGCTGCTGGGAGTCATAGAGCACTCACTGTGGGGATGGAGCAACTGTTTTGAATACAGGAACTGAAGAGCAGGCAACCTGGGTTGGATGTGAAATACAGTAAGCTTTTGATGTCTTTATCAGTTCATACATTAGACTCAGAGTTTGTATACTCAAGTTAAGTTGGTTGAAAAAGACTTAGAACCACTGGGTGGAGTGAGAGGCTATGATGAATAAACATTTATCATACTCAGTTACAAAAATTGTCAATCCTACTACATAAAGTTCTATTTTAAATTTATTTTAAAAAGCAATATAAAACAACCTCATGGAAAAGTCTTTAAATCAATTTTCTTCTGACTAAAAATCCTGACAAGCCCCTCCTCCACAAATTTATTAGGACAGAAGTTGGTAATGAACAACATATTTGACTGTTATATTCACAAAGGTTCTGCAGCTACAAACCATAAATCAGTGATTGAAATCACAAAGAAAAAGTCATAAATCATGAATGTAGTTGTTCATCAAGAATCACAGACACCCGTTGATTTCCTCAGGCTATATAGCATCAGAACTACCCAGGAAGTCCACCAGCAGAGTGCAAGGGAAAGAAATCTTCCATACAAAACCTCCTGGCGGGTTTAGTCATCTTTACTTCATGGTTAATATGTCAAAACATTTAAATAATCTTTCAAAGAGTAACAGAGTGATAATAAAATAACATAAATCAAAAGAAAAAGCTCTTGATCCAGTCAAATTGTAATTTATGATATGACAAATGACGGCAAATAAGGGAAATAAAGAGTGATTTCATATCTTGATAAAATGCTCAAAGACATTACAAAATTGAAAATGTATAGACTAAAACTATATTTGACATTTAGTCGCCTTGAAATTGTAAGGTTCTATCTGTGTTCTGAGTAGTTTTGAGATATTGAGCTTCAATGTTTCTGCATTTCAAATAGCAAAAATGATATGATGAACAAATCTCTTCATATGTGAAAAAGACAGAGATCCTAAATGGATTTTAATTTTCCTAAATTTGTCAATGGGGATTTTTGGAACAGGTCAAACACAGATAGAACCTTCTGCAAAAAATCTGTTTCTGCTTAGAATTATAAGGTCCTACATGCAAAATATTCATTAAAGCAAAACATTTTCAAGCAACATGTCATAAGGGACAAAATGTGTGTTGCACTGATTTATAACTTATTACACATTGAATTTGGACGACTAGCTGTCAGGGGCAAATTTGGGCGGTTGCTAACGCAGTGTCCTGCATTGGATAAACGTTGGGCTTGGGTTGCAGGGTTGCTACCCAGCCGTGCTGTGAGTATCCCATTTTCCATACCGGGTCTCTTCCCTGTTAGACGAAATGTTGTCTTGTGTTAATTTCCACTGTCAAAGAACCTGTGTTTCTGTGTTTTTGAGAGAGAGTTCCCAGGGTCTCTTTTAAACTCTGGGTGGCGTTCTCTCGAATGGGTGACACATCTCCAGTGTGGATTCTGTGTTGCACTACTTCTGTATGGCCGACTTCATCTTCATTCTGAGCAATAACTTTGGACCATTTTCTTATCAGTGCATCAAAATCATGACACTGTTGGGAGGTCAAATCAGATCTTTGAGAAAACTGGGACTGTGAGGGACTGTGCAGTCTACACTGGGGGTAGTCTCGATCATGCTCACCTTCACAACACCATCATCTTCCATAGTTAGTCCAAGATCTCTGCTTCCATAAATATCAGGACTCTTAATTTCATACAAAGTCGTACAGGGATTTTGCCATCTCTCACCACAGAAACTGTTCTTGCAGCAGTCACAGGTTGTTCAAACATTTGCTCCACCAGTCCAAAGTAATCATGCTGTCTCAAGCCTGGAACCTTCACACCAGCAATGATAAAATCCAGCACAGCATACCCAATATAGGGAATTTCAAGTCCATTAGCAGCTCTTAAGTCAAAATAGACTCTTTGCATCCCACCAAAGCACTCATTGCAATCTTAAACTTTCTTTGCTTCAGGTACTTCTTGCTGTTTTTACTTCATTACAAAGAATGGCAAAGATGCAGATGTCTTATGCTAATTAACAAAATTCAGGAGGAGCTGGAGCATATAATCAAGCCCGGCTGATCCACCATCAGCAATCACTGCGTCCATCCTTTCAGCTCAAGCGAGCTCTCCCATAAATAGTCAAACTGTCTTACCTGCTTCATCTCTACAGCTGCAACATCCATCCACCACCCCGGCTCCTACTTTAAAATATGAAATTAGTGTTGTAATAATGTGTTGTCATTTTTACAAGTCACATTTATATGGTTTTTATGACACTTGTCATACTTTAGAACACTTTTTTCTGTTCAAGTTAAGCATAAGAGGCTGTGCTTATTGTTTTATCTAAATGTTTTATCCACAGAAGGTGGGACAGGTAAAATTACTTTCTAGAGATAAGTATGGCTGAAATAACATGATAACCATTGTAAATGTGTGCAAGTTTCCAAGTGACACAAACAAGCGACAAATGACGAACAAAAATAAAGATCACCTTAAAAATTGCCACGAATCATCAAAGTGGTGAAAGCAGAATTCAATTCGCAAATGCATTCCGGTCCCTGTTCATCGGTTCGCAGCTACTATTCGGGGGGTTTCCCGCTCGATCTATTATTGACTGGGTTCCGGAGGTTTCAACAGAAAATCCTGGCCAAAACGGGAGTGTTGATGGGTATGATTATAATCGGTTGTAGCAAGGTTTAAATGAAAATGAAGGAAGGAGGCGGGAACCGGCTTACATTCAATATCTTTTAATCAAAATAAACAAACAATAACACGGAAATAAAAGGCCGGCAGCCACCTCACGGTCGACTGCCGGCCACAAGAACATAAATACAAACTTAACATATGTCCGGGCCCGGTCCTCTCTCGCCCGTAGTCCTGTCGCTCGTCCTCTTATGCTCCCGATCTCCTCCGTGAGACATGCGGGACCGGTGTGTGCACAGCTGATTCCCACTATCACTCACGCCACCGGCCCCGCCTCGTTGCCTCACGGCTCTCGTCCCGCCTTCCTTGTTACATCGGTGTTGCTTTTCCACGCTGGGAGCAACTACGAGAGTCAAGGGTTTCAAAGATGATGCCATGGTAACTTCTGGACATGTAGGTACATGTTATCATTAAATTTTGGTAACCAAAATTAAACACAATAATGTATCAAAAACAATGTTCAATAGCAACAACATGACAAAAAATGTTCTGGACAGGATCACCCACCCTGCCTTTAAAGTCATGGAAGCTGTTATTTGACCGTTGGATATCTTAGAATGTGTGTAGCAGAATTCTTATTACCAGCTGTAGGACTGTGATGAAAGTGAAAGTACTTAAGCTTGCATCTCAGTCAAATGTTATCCACATACTACTCCAGCGGCTCTGACTCTTCTCAAAGGAAGGCCTTGCCCCTTTTTGGCCGTATTCATTTGGGTGGAGGTTTTTCAAAAACTCGGAATAGTGACATAATTAACTCAGGAAGTAAAGGGCTGTAGTCCGATTCCAGCCATTCTCTGTAGTCCTTGAGAAGCGAATTCTGTTAAATACAAAATCTCGCTTGGCATTGAACTTTGAGTGTTATCATTTTGCATATATTGTTTATGCTCTAACAGCAACATTACACACTAACAAAAGTTAGAAAATTAGCATCACGGAGAATGGCCCCTTTAAAATAACAATAATAATACAATATAATAAAAATAATATGTTCTCAAAGAAAAAAACGTATGGTAATTAGATGCATTGTGATATGTCATTAAAAAAGTGCATATGAGGTATCTGTTTACATATCTGATAAAACATCAAAACACGCTTGAATTAGTTGCAGCAAATTTCTGTGCTCCATGAAACTTAAAGGGGTGCTGCAACGGTGTGTCATGCATTTTGACTTCTTTACAATGTTAAACGTGCTGTCTTCTCATGCTTAACATGGTCAACTTGTCAAATAATGAGTAGGGTGTATTACGTAGTATTTCTGTGCTCGATACACTCCCCCAGCGATCGTACAGGTTTCGGAAAGTTTTTTTTCGAACACATAAAATTGTTTCGTAACAATTTTTCTCAGTCCCTTATTGGACAATTCTCCTGGAAAAGCACACTGCATGCCCATGCGGCAGCAAGGAGAGCAGGAGAAGGAGCATGCTCAGACTTCACTAGTGTTGCTTTCGTCAACGAAAATTATGACGAAATATGGTCGTCAACGAACCTTTATCACGTGACGAAAACGAGATGAGACGCAATGTAAATGCTGGTCATGTGACGATGACTATAATTAAATGTATAATGCAATGTTGTTGACGAATAAAAACGAGACTAAATGTGGTTTACAAAATAAAAACTATGCTAAAATGTCTCTTCATTTTCGATGACCGAGACGAGACGAAATGTTATAACGTTATTTCGTCTGATGCTTTAACCTAGATGCGGAGCGGAATCCTGTTATTTAAATATAGTCTGTCTTTTCTGCGTGTCTGAGTGAATTATGTGCACAGTTTAACATACAACACGAGTGATGGTCGAGGATTTATCTGCGTCTGCACTGTATGAGGATGTGAACACAAGAACTTCATCTCCAGAGTTAATCTGAGAGTTTATTTTACGAGCGATTTACTGTTTGAGTGAAGCTATCGGCAAACACAATAACTCAAGCGTCTTCCCAAAGACCCGTCAAAATAAAAGTCCCGTTAAAGTGAACACTCAGACAAAAAATACTTCAGTGAACTATAATAACTTTACACCTCTCTAGCTCCAGTACTATGTGCAAAATAGTCTGCATTAATTTACTGAATTATGTATGCTACTACAGGGCACTGAGGGCAGTAACTCTTTTCCTGTTGGTTCTTAGCAATGCTGGCAAATGTAACCTTCCAGATGACTTGAGAAATCACTTCCATTTGTTTTATTAATAAAGGATATTGGAAGTAAAATCGGTCTGGGTTATGACAAATTCTTTGATTTTAATAGTCACACAGCAAGAAAAAGAAAATTTGTATAGGAAAAATATGCATCGAGAATCGTTTTATCATCGCATCGCAGCCCTCTGAATCTTAATCGAATCGCATGGCCTAGAGATTCCCACCCCTACCGATGGCTGTAAATTCAAATCAGACGTCTTCCGTGTCTAGAATGGATGTATTCTTGAGTCTATAAGGTAACAATAATATAATAAGATAACCTTGTTTGAAATGGGTTTGGCTAAAATAAAATTTTGGTTTCGTCTATACTACTAGGTACTTATACCATACTGACTGGGTTAAATAGAATTGCATTACTAAAAATAGACTAAAATACAATTTTCATTGACTAAAACTAGACTAAAATGTCATCAGTTTTCGTCGACTAAAACTAGACGAAAATAGTCATGGATAATTCTGACTAAAATAAGACTAAAATGCTCAGACTTTTAGTCGACTGAAACTTGACTAGACTAAAAAGAGTATGAACGTGACTAAAACTAATAAAAACTAAAATGACAGCTTGACACAAAGACTAGACTAAAACTAAAATTAAAACAGGCTGCCAAAAACAACACTAGACGTACTTTCACTTGTGTGCAGGAGAGAGAGAGAGCATACGTTCGTGAAGTTCAGGTGTTTGTTTGTTCACTGCATTTGGGTGATGAATGTTATATAAATGGTGGATATAAGCTGGATTTGGAGATCGTTTGAAACTGTATATGGAGCCGTCCAGTCGCTAAAAGATGCCGGACATGAACCGCATGCGTGAGTGAAACTGATGTCTGTGTTTTGTTGGCAATGGGTGCGCACGTGCTTTAGTTCAGCCTACCCCTCCCCCCCGCACACGCCGTATGCTTTCGGAAAAAATCGTACAACTGTATCTATCTTTTATAAATGTGATCAAACTAAATACTCTTCGAAGATACGAAGTATGCAATACTACTCTATAGGTACTCAAGATTAATATGAGATTGGCAGAAACCGCGTGTGTTAGGGCCGCTTTAAGTTACAGTAAGTCACTGATTAACAGTACATTGCATATTTTAGGTGAAATACATCCAACAATCCATTGACAACATTTACAAAGCTATCAAAACCTCTCATCTGCAAATAAAGACGTTATTAAAAGCCCAAAGTTTCATAAACAAATGCTCAAGCTATAGAGTTAATGTTAGCCTACCTCTTCTGAAAATGGTTGAGATGCTAACAGACTTGTTTCTTGAAGACATAAAAGCATATTTAAGTAAATACATAAATAAGTATTCAACAGAAGCTTGTCAATTACACTTAAGAAAAGTATCAACAACAGTTGTGTGTATTATTTGTGTGATTTGATTGACTAAACTTACCTGAAAACACTGAAGAAAACCATGAGAAACAAAGCTTTCTGCTTGTCAGTTCCTGGTTCTGCCACGTTTCCATGGTAACTCCTGCCACTCAAGTGTTTGAATGCACCACACAATGTTCAGCTCATAACGCACACCCATTAATACACGTCAAAGTCACGCCATATGCTTCCATATGAAGCATTTAGGCTTCATATGGGGTTAAAATACTACATAATCTACATAAACAATTAAAATTAATACAGCCTTTTTATTTAACTGAAAAAAAGCTTTTTATACTAAAATTTGCTTTTGTTAAGTAACTGTTAGCCTACTATTATATTAAATTACTATTCAGCCAGTATATTCCATCCTTGAGATAAAAATATCCTGTAAGAGCTCAGAACAAACTGGACATACTATCAATTTGCCACTGCTGTACCAACAGAGGCCCAGCGGCAGCAAGCCGCTGGTGATGTGCCACCTTAAAAAATCTGGCAGGCGACAGCATTTTTACATTGGTCGGATTGCCGACAGTGTCCCGATGGTGGTCCATCTTTGTCAAGCTGCTGAATCTGTGCCACCCAAAAATCGCCAATGGACCGCCAGGTCATTGTTTGCTGGGACGTTATTTACTTTGTACTGTGACGAGTTCTCACTGGTGAATGAGACATGATTTTATTGGAATTGATCCAAGAGCTTCTGGTTTGTGCGTGTTCATGTGTTTTGAAGGAGGCGTGGCTTTGGATTGCGATTCGCATGGAGAGTGGGATCATGATTTTGTATAAATATAAAAATAAACTCCTGAACAAAACCTAAAAGGAAACAAAACAAAAAATACTGTAGTTTGACATGTTTTCCTCGACAAGAGTATACCTTGAGGTTTCTTTTAAACATTGTTTTGCATAACACTGTTTCCTCAGATATTTCCACACTGTCACTGAGGAGCCTGGCCAGATGTCAAAGTAAGTTTAGATTTAGATTTAGATTCAATTTATTGTCATTGCACATGTACGAAGGTACAAGGCAACGAAATGTGACCTCTGCATTTAACCCATCCAGAGAGTAGTGAACACACGTACCCCCGGAGCAGTGGGCAGCGATCACTGCAGCGCCCGGGGAGCAAGTAGGGGTAAGGTGCCTTGCTCAAGGGCACCTCAGTTGTTACCCGCCGGCCCTGGGAATCGAACCGGCAACCTTCTGGTCACAAGTCCGACTCTCTAACCATTAGGCCACAACTGCCCATGAAAGTTGAGAGACAAATAAAGAATCCTGATTGGTCCTTGAGTGATTTCAAAGAGCTGATTGGCTCGCAGCTAGAACCAAATTATAATTTGATTTTGTAGATAGAACCTTTTTGTTTTCTTTAAAAAAGGGCCCAAAATGTACACATTTAAAAAAACAAAATGCATGTTTTAAATACAATGAAATTTTACAAAATAGATTTTGGTAAATATCAATATACTGTTTTTTTTCTCTGAGCTCATTTAAAGGAGATATCTGAACAAAACCAGCTATGCTTAATTTATATCTGTCAAGATCAGCAGGGCTTTGAATGTCTCAATCATTGGCTTTCTATTGCCATGGAAACCAATAGCTTGCTTTCTTAACCTTGTTGTGGTTTATCTGGCAATTACAAAGGAATCTTTATTTGTTGCTCCATGACCTTTGACCACAGTTGGTGCGAGAGACAGCTGCACTAAACCTGATCTTATTTCCAGCCTCAAGGCATTTTTCTTTATCAACCTTTGACACAAACCAAACGTCACAATGCACACTTCATCTGAAACTTGATAAGAAATGAGGCACCACAGGCAAAGAGTTATCTATCCATCTTACTGACACATGCCAGTTCTACGGTTCTTCGATCAACTGTAGCACTGAACAAAACTAAAAAAAAGGCACTTTGCTCTTGTGTCCACTCATTGATTAAGAAGGGAAAATCCCAAATACAAATAAATAAATAATCAATAAATCAATTAATTAATTGTAACATTCTACAGCCAACATATCCTGGTCAATTTAGGGGACACTTGTCAGCTTTAAAACGTTGTGAGGAGCGACAGCATGTGCCCTCCGCAGGCAGAAAGAGCGACTCAGCTGCGACGTTGTAGATGGTGTCGGAGGGAGCTACTGAGCATGAAGTTGTCACTGAGCATTAACAGGTGTAAATGGCTGTGCCATTCAACGCTGTGGGAGTCCTCGTGGAGTACGAGGGTATGAAATTGAGTCCAACCCACCCTCCCACCACTCAGAGTAAGTACCGGCTGGATTTATTGTATTATAATTTTGAGTTTGAAGAGGTAAATTCCCTGTGTACTGTTTTCCTGCCTGAATTTGTTTTCTTTTTTTGTTCTGGCTGGTCCCACTCTGCCTCTCTCACCCACGGCCTCTCCAAACTGCTATGGTGAACTGTTTGTTTTTACTGATATCTTTGCTGTTCTCGATTCTCCTCCTCAGTCCTTAGCTACTCCTTCTCCCAACGTGTCTATGTCCTGCACTAGTCTCTCTATGTCCACTTCTCTCAGAGGTGCGGAAACACAGAGGGCCTATTGGAAGCCACCTCTTTCTGGGCGTGAAGATCTGTCTCCAGCCTCTGAGTACTCCGCTGCACCTCGACTCTTCACTCTGGTTTCTGCACTTGTACTCCTTTCTTCCTCAACGCTTCCTTCTTCCAGGACATTCGGCTTCACCAGGCTCTTTCGGATCGTAAGCTCCAGCTGGTAAACCATCCATCGGCCCCTGTTCAAGGCCCCACCCTGTCTCTCAGAACTTATATCTTCACCCTGGTCTTTCCTTTCTGCCTCCTCCCATTCAGCCATCCACCCCCAAAACCTCCTCCTGCCTTCTTTGCCATTTCTTTGCCTTCATGGACTCAATTGTCCCCCATGGCCTGTCACACTACAGCAAATGTGAAAGACTGACAGAATGACAAGACAGATAAGAACAGCACATAGGTTGTCTGACCAATCTAAATAGGGCAAGTCACCAAAACCTCTGGTTATTGTAATAATATTCTAATCAAGTGTACATAGGAAACTATGGCATGATTATATAAAACTACCGTCAGAGGAAGTAAGATTGGTCTATTTATCTCTATGGAGTGGTCATGACCTCTGGTTGGAAATAATCATTACTTTAATTAAGTTGTCAATAGTCTAAGGGGACTAGATCAAATAATGTTTCAGGAAGTGCGGGTTGGAGACGGCCATCTGAGCATTATACTAGTCATAGAAACCTCTGGCAGTGACCAAGACTGCGAGTTTGTGACCGTGAGATCTGCATATAACGGCCAGCGCGAGACTCTAAGCGACATTGAGAATCGGATGAAGGAGTGTAATTTAGAATAAAACAGAGGAATCAGACATCCGTCCAAATTTCACAATTATTAATGATAAAAGTTAAATGTAAACTAAATGAGAAGTCGATATATTACTAAATTGGAGTCAGATAAAATAGAGGTAATTAAGTGAAATGTGCTTTCATGCAAATACTGTTTCACTAAACAAAGGAAGACAAGAACACGTGTGAAGCCTTCGCCACGCCTCTGGATACCGTCATTGGACCAGTGGGTGGTGCCTTACAGTTGTTAGTAGTTCACAGAATTAAATCAACATAATAATTTTACCTATACACTGAGGCTGAGGATCATAAAGACATTTTCAGTCAGTATGGAAAACATTCTTTTGTCTTTTGATGTATTTTTTTATGTAATTGGATTTAAAGTTATAATAAGAATTTAAATATGTGAACAGTATGCCATTGGTGATCTCATTGGGGGTCACCTAATAAAGCCATGGTAACCTGCCAGCCTGGGAATCGAACTTGGAACCTTTGAGCTTTAATTCTGGCTCTCCAACCAGTAGGCCACAACTATCCTTGACCATGTAACACATGTTGCCTAATAAGTGGACAAGAGTAATAATATGCACTTGTTCAATAGATTGTTCTGCTTTTAAAATACTTCACTATTAACATCCTTTAACTGTTGGAAATGTTAAGCTGTGCATAAACATCCAGTGATATTTGGATATGGTTTAATAAACCCAATTCAAAGTATATACAGTATTTAATATAAATACATAAGGCCTACATTAGTTTAATAATAACAGCTTATATTATTTTGTTTAAAGATTATTTCATTTTTAAATGTTAAATTATAAAGTTAATAATAAAATTAGCTGTGAATGCTGAATTGCAATGGGTGAGATTGGAAATGCAATTGTAATATTGCTGTAAAATTATAATAATATACGTAATCTGTGCTTCCATGCCCACTTGACGCTCATCGAAAGTCCACCAACGCACAGACAACCCCTGAAGCTTAGCTTAGTAACTTTCCTTGAAATGAACTAACCCTGGAACATAACCTACTCCGGATAACCCAAGCAAAAACACACAATTGTAAATAGCACACACTTATTTAAAACAGTCATGATAACCATCTGAATAAATGTTAGCATGTTAATGGTCATGACAGGAGAATACGCTTGTTACTGGCGGTCATTTTTTATGCTATTGCACACACACTGCACAATACATGTTGCTGCAATCTTTGATAGGCTCGAAAATAACAACATACAGTGTGTAGTATATTTAACCCTCTAAGCGCCAAAGTCGCAGAATTGCGACAGGACGTCATACTTCATAAAATAGGCTGTAGATCCTAATATGTGACCCTGGACAACAAAACCAGTCTTATGGGTCAATTTTTCGAAATTTCGAATTTTTTACATAATCTGAAACCTGAATAAATAAACTTTCTATAGATATATGAGTTGTTAGAATAGGACAATATCTGGCTGAGATACAACAGTTTAAAACTCTGGAATCTGAGCGCGCAAAAAAATCAAAATATTGAGAAAATTGCCTTTGAAGTTGTTAATCAGGGGCACTGTGGCAGACCATCCATTCACAAAAATAAAGTTTTTATATATTTAAGGTAGGAAATTTACAAAATACCTTCATGGAACATGATCTTTACTTAATATCCTAATGATTTTTGGCATAAAATAAAAATTGATAATTTTGACCCACACAGTGTATTTTTGTCTTTTACTAAAAATGTTTCCGTGCTACTTAAGACTGGTTTTGTGATCCAGGGTCACATATGGTGTAATATCTCATTTGTATTCCATACCACCTGATGGCAGACATGTAGTACTTCGATTCTAGACCAAAATGACGTCATGTTCCTATTCAAAGTGTTCGAGCAAATAGCAGAGCAAGTGAGCTATCGTGTCATTGAAGCGGAAGCAGTTTAGTTCAGAGTGTCAGAGTAAATTGTGAGATTTGTGAGAGAAAATTGCCAGATTGCTAATAAAAGGTTGTACCGCGAGGGTGTGTTGCGAATGTTATTCGCCGATTCTCACTCTGAAGGGGAATATTTGCCTTTTGGAAATCACGATCGGTCATCTAATAACCGCGCGTCTCCGGTAAAGCTGTGCAGCGCAATGGTGCCGCCGTGCAAGGCGCGAATGTTCACGAAGCACAAACGAGTGATCATTTCGACCCTTTGCCTAACGGAGATGGGGGTGGCAGGGGTGAACGCGGTCGTAGTGTCCATAGGAGAGCTGTTGCTAGAGGTAGAGGCAGCTGATTGGGCAGATAGCTGGTCAACTGATCAAAAAATAGGCACATGCATTTTACTATGGCACAGTAATATAGTAATAATTTTACTATAGTTACTAATAGTTTTACTGTTGATTTCCTCTTTTCCTGATCATTTGGAATAAGGATCAAAGAGTAAAAAAAAACATGCAAATAAGTTCAAACATCAATTCAATATCTACTATTTCCTGAATATTATGAAATTCAAGTTGGCCGCTCCTGATGACATCATAATATGCAAATTAGATGTGTATATTTACACCCCACATAAACTTTTGGTCATGCCCAACATTTTTCTAATTTACAGAAGATCTCTATTTTTAAGTCCTTTCAAGCCACAAGCTTTTGAAATCTTGATGTCAAAATCCAAAAAACCCTGGTGCCTAAAGGGTTAAAGTTTTCTGAAACCATGGAATAGTTATGTGTGACTATATATTTTTTATATTTTCCTTTCATCAGTGCATTAGATAATGACCTCAGTATTTTGATACCCAATTTTGTGTTCATATTTTTTTGTAACAACAAGATGTGGAATTGTGCATATGCACAAAATACAGCATAGAGGGAAAAGTCGTTAAGCCATCCTACCCTACCAGCTGTATCCCAGTCCTGGCATGATGGGAGAAGTCACTCACCCGGCATGGGGCACTCTCGGGGGCAAACTAGACACGTCCGTCAAGAAATACTCCACTCCCCTAGATGCACCTGGAGTATCCCCCCAAAACCCCTACCAATCCCCCCCATCCATCTCCTATGCAGTCAAGAGCAAGCCCAGATGTGAGCCTCACGGGGTGGATCAGGGCACAGAAACGTGTGCACTCTGTTGTGACTAGTACCAGATGTGCTCCATTGACCCAAAACACCCAGCCAGTAGACATTCCATATAGGCATCACACAGACCCACCACACAATCAATGACACACCTGTTTCTATTCACACTCTGGCCTGGGAGCTCCACACAGCCGTCATTGCTTACCGCATGTCTGTTTTCTCTTTCCCTTTCTCTCTGCCTCTTTTTATCTTTTCTTACTGTCAAACTTATCTTCAAAATGTGAACAATTGGGGCTAAGAAAGAACCTGAACAAATGTATTTATTAGAACTCTGCATCTGTGAAAAGAAATTAAACTTCCAACCTTACACTAATAGTCCATTTCAGGACATAGAAACAAGATATGGGACAGAAAAGGCCTGTCTGATTTGAGAGCTTGTTTCATGTTTCTAAATTAGTGCAATGAAATACATCTGCTTGATCCCAGAGCCCTGAAGAGGCCAAAGTCATTCAAACATTTACAGAATGGTAATTAAATCACCCTGAGTTCTTTAGCACCCGCTTTATTTCCTTTTCCACAGGTGGCTCTTTAAGCAACCCAAATAATCAATGAAAATTTGCCTCGATTACTTTATTTCCATGTGCACCAATAATTTTTTTTTCAGTAATTGAAGTAAAGACTTAAACACGAATGTTAAGATTACATAAGAAAACCCTTTCATTTGAATTTACATCATACAGTACGTGTGTTACTGGTCACTGTTTTCCTATATTTATATCAAATGCAAAAAATATTTCCTGGGATTGTCTGAGATTTAAATTTTAAGCTGTGCATAAACATCCAGTGATAGCATTATTCATGCTGTCTCTGGGGAAAGGTAAGCTGCACAGACTGGTGGCAGCAAGTTGATAGAGTTGAATCACAATATTATCTGATAATAACATTATGAGGGCATGTAAACTTAGTCAATTTAATGTATGCAGTCAGATATGTTCCAGGGCTATCAAACTCAAGAGTGAAACTATACTTAAACTATAATACAAGAAGTGCTTCAGGCCAATCAAACAGTCGAACTTCCCTCTATAATTATTTGTCTTAAGAATAGTTTTATAAGGGATTTTTTGGGCCAGGGACTATCAGGCCTTATTTCAATGGCTTGTGGTCAACGATTTGGGCCAAGGTGGGGCAGCTTATAAACCCTCTACTAAGGTTTTAGCATAAAGGTCTACCAGTGGAGCATAATAACTCTTAATTATCAGGGCTGACTGAGATCCAGCAGCTCAATTACCTCAGTCTGTTTGTAGAAAGACATGTTTGGCCGGGTATTTAGCCATGCTGTTTGTGCCCAGGGCACAGAACATGGTAGTATGGCAAAGCAATTTAATCCTTGTCTGTGAGTAAATTATTCACTTCGATGGCTGATGTAATTAGCAGATGCATTATCTGACCTGCACAATGGTGAGTATATTTGTACTGTATCTGTAATAAATTGTTATTTAAAAAGCAAATATTGAATGTTTTCATGCTTTTTTCTTGTCTTCTTACTGTTCTTATCATCTCCCTCTCTGTGTAGTGAAGCAGTGATCCTGATCTATTGGTCAAGTTAGTTAGAACTTATGTGAACTTGTGTGTGTGTGTGTGTGTGTGTGTGTGTGTGTGTGTTTGTGTGTATGTTGTGTGTGCGTATATGTTGTGTGTGCTCCCGTGATGCATCTACACGATCACGTTAACAGCCGAAACGTAATAAACTCTGTCCCAGCTAACACACAACGTACCAGTTACGTAATGTATGTAATTTTAGTCCATGGTGTCTTCCACCCTACCCACCACAACCCTTTACTTATCTCTCAACGTTGAGGAAGCTACTGATAAGCTCTGTATAACCTTAACATTCTGTCTTGACAGTGTCTGGCCCCTTACCTACACCCTCTTTCCCCTGGCTTTCTGAGACTCTTCGCGACCATCGGACCAAGCTAAGGGCTGTAGAGAGGCACAAGTCTAGAGATCTTGCTGATCTCTCAAAGTATGAACATCTTCTTAACTCCTTCGCTACTGATATATCTGCAGCCAAAAACAAGTACTTTCAAAACAAAATCCAAACTGCATCTAACCCACGTCAACTTTTCTCAACCTTCTCCCCTGTCTTCTCTGTCCCCCTCCACCTACCGCCAATACCTCGCGGACTGCTGATGACTTTGCCAACTTCTTCACTGATAAAGTGGAAACCATCAGCAGGCAATTCTCTGCTCAACGCATCCCTGATCCCTCTCTTACCCCTTGCTATCATCAACTCCCTTCTTTCTCTCCCCTCTCGGAGACTGATGTCTCCAAAATTCTCCTTTCCACCTGGCCTACTACCTGTCTCCTCGACCCGATCCCTTCCCACCTCCTACAGGCTATCTCTCCATCTCTACTGCCTCAACTCGCACACCTCATTTAAACAAGCCCTGGTAACACCTTTACTCAAGAAACCAACACTCAACCCCTCAGTGATCAGCAACTACAGACCAATCTCACTCCTGCCTTTCCTTTCCAAGGCCCTCGAAAGGGTAGTATTTAACAAACTCTCTGCCTATTTCTCACAGCACGACCTTCTGGACAGTCAGCAATCCGGCTTCAAGAAAGGACATTCAATGGAGACCGCTCTCCTGTCTGTCATCGAAAAACCTACGGCAGGCAAGGGCTAAATCCTTGTCATCTGTCCTAATTCTGCTTGATCTCACTGCTGCTTTTGACACTGTGAACCACCAGATCCTGCTGTCCACTCTCTCCAAACTGGGTATCTCTGGAACTGCACTCAAGTGGTTGAACTCTTACCTCACAGGCAGATCCTTTAAGGTATCCTGGAGAGGCGAGACATGCAGATCTCACCAGATGACAACTGGAGTTCCTCAGGGATCAGTTCTTGCTCCTCTCCTCTTTTCTATATATACCACCTCCCCAATTCCAATAATTAAGGCACATGGGTTCTCATACCATTTTTATGCAGATGACACACAGCTTTATTTCACTTTTCAACAAGATGACCCCACCATCTCTGCCTGTGTCTCTGCATGCCTTCTGGACATCTCTTATTGGATGAAAGAGCATCACCTACAACTCAACCTCTCCAAGACAGAACTCCTGGTTATACCGGCCCACACATCAATTGAACACCACCTTACCATTCAGCTCGGATCCTCAACTATAACACCCACCAAGTCTGCGAGGAAGCTGGGGGTGCTGCTCGACGACCAGCTGAAATTCACCTCCCACATCGCAGCAACCACTCGAACTTGCAGGTATGTGCTCTACAACATCAGGAAAATCAGGCCGTTCCTGTCGGAGCATGCCTCTCAGCTGCTAGTCCAAGCTCTGGTCATATCAAGACTGGACTACTGCAATTCTCTACTGGCCGGCCTTCCAATCAATGCAGTCAAGCCCTTGCAAATGATCCAGAATGCAGCTGCACGTCTAGTTTTCAATCAGCCTAAAAGAACCCATGTAACACCCCTCCTGATTTCACTTCACTGGCTGCCAGTTGCCGCCTGCATCAAGTTTAAATCTCTGACACTGGCCTTCAGAACGATAACGGCAAATTCGCCCATTACCCTAACTCACTGCTCCAGGTCTACATCCCCTCCCATCATCTTCGGTCTGAAAATGAGCGACGCCTGGTTGTTCCATCACAGCGAGGCACCAAATCACTTGCAAAAACCTTTACTCATTCGGCTCCCCTGTGGTGGAATGAACTGCCAGCCTCCACCAGAACTGCAGCATTCTTCACAACTTTCAAAAAACAGTCCAAAACATACCCGTTCCACATTTATTTGACCTACTAATAACTGTCTGACTGTCTGTCTGTCATTTCAAAATATATATATATTGTTGTTCATTCTCTCCTTTGCTTACTCCAGCTTTAATCTTCCTAGTAGCATGGCCTTGTAAACTAACGGTACTGTTTAGCGTGTTGACAAAATGTTTATATGCTCTCCTACTTGTAAGTCGCTTTGGATAAAAGCATCTGCCAAATGAATAAATGTAAATGTAAAATGTAATGTATTGGTACTTTTTGGTCATTTCATGACTTAGCAGCTGGCAATGTAGCTGGTACATCCCAGGCATGTAATATCATTACCATTAAATGACCAACTCACGATGTCGCCTTTACGATCTCCTGACGTTACAAGATAACCACGAACGGTCCAGTTATGTACTATATTCGTACTATTTTGGTAATTACATGACTTACGTGTAATGTAACTGGCATGTCCTAAGCACATAATTTCATTACCATTAAATAGCGTCGCCTTTACCGTCTCCTAACGTTGCAAGATAACTAAGGTCAGGTTACGTAATATATTCATACTATGTTGGTATTAACATGAGCTACTCATAATGTAACTGGCACATCACAGGAACGTATTTGTCATTACCAAAATAATTATGATTACATTAATGATTTACATGGCCATTACTATTTAAATGTGCTTGTTTGAAATGTTTTAGTCTTGTCGCTTAAATATGCCAAGAGAGATTTAATACAATAAATACAGGCCTTTCTGTGTTGCATGAGAATAACAGTGCGCGCCTCCCTCAATCTCAAGTTCAGAACAGTGGCGCGCGTCTGACAGGTCCTGTTGTTTCTCTGAAGTGAGACATGTTTTAATTTCACAACTGTAGTTTAATGCTTGTTAAAATCGAATTTAAAATAACATTTCCCTTTCTGTCGGTCTCTCGACGTTGTGTCGAACCGACAGATGGGGTTCGTCCCTGAGAACCAATCGCTTCCGACTACTTAGAAAAGGCCAATGAAAATTGACGAATGAAATTTGCATGCCGGACTCCGCCCCCGGAAATCCGGGTATAAAAGGGAGACGGCGTGCTTCATTCATTCACCTTTTGTTCTTCAGAGCCTTCGCTTATGAAGATCAACTCTTGCTACTTAGGAAATCTCCAGATTGCCGGTTCTACGACGTGGTGCAGCGGACTGTCCCTTCCTGCGGCAACTTCCCCTGGGTGTCTCGGCGGTTCCAGAGGTGTTCAAGCCAGCAGACGGTGCCTCGCCGTCTGCATTCTAAAAGAGCAAATTTCTCCAGTGTGGCATGTCCCGCTGTTCTCGTGGGTGCGGTGTCCTCATCGAGGAGGGGGACAGGCACGATGTCTGTCTCAAGTGTTTGGGTATCCAGCACGCTGAGGCAGCCTTCGTGGACTCATCTTGCCCGCACTGCGGGCAGATGGTCATGGAGACGTTGCGGTCACGGGTGGCTGTCTTCTCCGTAGAACCAGCCACCACCTCGCATGCTTCCCGGGCCATGACGAGGATGGCTAAGGCCATTCCGTCCGCCAAGGCGAGCGGCGAGGGTGATATGGGGGACTCTGCGAGCGTAAATCCGTCAGCCAAGCAATCACGGACCGCTCGCACCCCGTCTCGCTCGCCTCACCGTTCCCTAGCAGACGGTACCACACCGTCTGCATCCTCCTTCACGTATTCGGACACGATGCGTGAGGAAGATGAGATGTCAATCGCAGCATCGGAGAGCGAATTGCTAGCATCCGATCCCGACGATTCCTTGCAGTTCCCCCCCAAGGGGGGTCGAGCTCAGGAGGAGGCGGATTTCGAGATGTCGGCCATGCTTTCCCGGGCCGCTGTGAGCATTGGATTAGAGTGCACTCTGGTGCCTCTCCCCCAGCGCTCGCAGCTGGATACATGGTTCTTGGGCTCTGAGCGCGTCTCCAAGCTGTGCCCAACCCCGGTTCCGTTCTTCCCGGAAGTGCATGAGGACCTAACGAAGATGTGGAACTGCCCTTTTTCGGCACGTACATGTCAAACCAGTTTCCGTCGCTCTCTCTTCCCTCGATGGTGGGCCAGCTAAGGGTTACGTCGATGTGCCCCAGGTGGAACGCGCAGTCGCGGTGCACCTGTGCCCGCAGGCGGCATCCACCTGGAGAGGTTGACCGAACCTCCCGTCCAAGGCATGTAGGACTTCGGCATCACTGATGTCGAAGGCCTATGCTGCTGCGGGCCAAGCTGCCTCCTCTCTCCACGCCATGGCCATCCTGCAGGTCCACCAGGCCAAGGCATTGAAAGAGATCCACGAGGGTAAGACCGACCCAGGGTTAACGCAGGAAATCCGTACCGCCACCGACCTCACTCTACGGGCGACCAAGGTGACCACGCGAGCCCTGGGTCGGGCGATGTCCACTCTTTTGGTCCAGGAGAGGCACCTCTGGATTAACCTTGCGCATATGAGCGACGCAGAGAAAGTCTGCTTTCTCGACGCGCCCATTGCACAGGGTGGGCTGTTTTGTGACACTGTCGAGGACTTCGCTCAGCAGTTCTCAGCAATGAAGAAGCAGACTGAGGCGATCAGCCATATCCTACCCCGCCGTGACTCGGCCGCCAACAGGCCTTCAAGATCCCGTGCGGCCTCTGCTCCCCAGCAGCCCCGGCCCTCTTCGAAGCCAGCTCCGGTCCCGGCGCTCCCTACCCAGGCGGCACCCCAGAAGAGGACATCGAAGAGGTGACAACCACCCCGTCAGCAACCTTCAAGAAAGAAGCGACCCTGACGGGAAAACCCCAGGGAGGTTGACACCACCGGGCCTGATCCCAGCCATACCATCGCTGGACGGTCGATCCGGGACGGTCCCTGCCTACGGGGGCCTAGTGCCCACTTTCTCACAAAAAGGGTTTCCAATCTCCCTGGGTGTTTTTCACAGCCGCTCTCACCCTCTGTCAGACGGTGTTCGGCAACTCAACGTTTCGTTTTGGCGAGGAGCAATATCGAATGTACATTGCAGCCCTCAGCACTCTCAAATCGACGGTGCGTGGAGCTGCATCGCCAGGCAGGCAAACCAGCAGAGCCAGTCTTCTTCCTGGGGGTCCGCCCCGGCGAGAGAACCGCACTGCCAGCCATCGAACCAGCCCCCGGGGGGTTGATGAAGCAGATCGTACCCTTAGTTCCCCTGTCGCTGTCCCTGGGAGCTTGGCTCGAGCTTCCCACACCGTCACGGTGGCTGAGGAGAACGATCCGTCTCGGCTACGCGATCCAATTCGCCAGAAACCCACCCATGTTTTGGGGCATCCTCGCCACCTCAGTCAGAGGCCGGGATGCTCCCGTACTACGGGGCGAGGTCGCCACCCTTCTGGTGAAGGGTGCAATCGAGTCCGTCCCCCTAGCCGAGATGTCCAAGGGGTTTTACAGCCCCTACTTCATCGTCCCCAAAAATGGCGGGGGGCTGCGCCCCATCCTAGACCTGCGTACCCTGAACAGGCACCTGCACAAGCTGCCGTTCAAGATGCTCACGCAGAAGCGCATCCTAACATCTGTCAGATGTTAGGATTGGTTCATGGCAATCGACCTAAAGGACACTTACTTTCATGTCTCGATTCTCCCTCGTCATCGCCCGTTCCTACGGTTCGCTTTCGAGGGTCAGGCATATCAGTACAGAGTCCTCCCCTTCGGTCTGTCCCTGTCCCAAGGAGTCTTCACGAAGATCGTGGAAGCTGCCCTCTCTCCCCTCAGGGAGAGAGGTGTGCGGGTACTCAACTATCTTGACGACTGGCTTATCTTGGCACACTCGCGAGATCTGTTGTGTACACACAGGGACCTGGTTCTCCGGCACCTAGATCGACAGGGGCTACAGGTGAACCGAGAGAAGAGCAAGCTCTCCCCTGTTCAGAGCATCCTCTATCTTGGTATGGAACTCAACTCTGTCACCATGACAGCGCGACTGTCCACAGAACGCGCCCAGTCGGTGTTGAACTGTCTGGAACATTTCAAGCAGTCAGCGGTTCCCCTGAAACAATTATGGAGGCTCCTGGGACACATGGCATCCTCGACGGCGGTGATACCTCTCGGGTTGATGCACATGAGACCGCTCCAACACTGGTTTCAGAGTCGAGTTCCCTGGAGAGCGTGGCACACCGGCAGCGGGCGGATGGTGATTACGCCTCTCTGCCGACGCACCCTAACCCATTGGTCTTCCATGACCTTCCTTCTATCAGGGGTTCCCCTGGGGCAGGTTATGAGGCATGTCGTGGTGACGAAGGACGCCTCCCTGCAGGGTTGGGGTGCAGTGTGCAACAGGCACGCAGTGTCGGGGCTTTGGACGGTCCCCCGCCTGCGCTGGCATATCAATTGCCTAGAGTTGTGGACTGTGCTACTCACACTGAAGAGGCTACAACCTCTCGTGCAGAGCAAGCACGTGCTGGTCCTGTTGGACAGCGTATATCAATCGTCAGGGTGGCGTTCGCTCACTGCAGTTAACACGACTCGCCCGACGCCTCCTCCGGTGGAGTCAGCAGGTGACCCGCTCCCTGCGTGCCACGTATATCCCAGGCGACCTAAACCAGACAGCCGATGCGCTCTCTCGTCAGTCGACGCCTCGCGGAGAGTGGCGACTCCACCCCCGCGCAGTCCAGCTCATTTGGGTGCAGTTCAGGCAGGCCCAGGTGGACCTGTTCGCCTCCCTCGAAACCACCCATTGCCCGCTTTGGTACTCTCTGACCGAGGGACCCCTCGGCATGGATGCCCTAGCGCACAGCTGGCCGCGGGACAAGCAGAAGTATGCCTTCCCCCCAGTGAGCCTCATTGCACAGACCCTGTGCAAGGTCAGGGAAGAGGAGCATCAAGTGTCAAGTGTCAGATAACTGGCCCAACTGGACTTGGTTATCTGAGCTAATGCTCTTGACGACAGCTCCCCCCTGGCCGATTCCCCTGACGAAGGACCTGCTTTCCCAGGGGAAGGGCACGTTATGGCATCCCAGGCCAGACCTCTGGAACCTCCATGTCTGGCCCCTGGATGGGACGAGGAG
Source organism: Triplophysa rosa (assembly GCF_024868665.1). Lineage (NCBI taxonomy): Eukaryota > Metazoa > Chordata > Actinopteri > Cypriniformes > Nemacheilidae > Triplophysa > Triplophysa rosa. Next base: position 11,305,883 of record NC_079891.1, on the reverse strand, counting down.
ATCCTGAGTGGTCTGTCCCCGGCGGTGGTAGAGACCATATCTCAGGCAAGGGCACCTGCCACTAGGCGACTGTACTCCTACAAGTGGCGCCTCTTCTCAACCTGGTGTGCTTCTTGAAGAGTAGACCCATGGAGTTGTGCAATCGGGACCGTGCTGTCCTTCCTACAAGAGAGACTCGAGACTAACCTCTCCCCTTCCATGCCGAAGGTGTATGCAGCCGCCATTGCCACTCATCCCAACTCAGTTGCTGGAAAGTATCTAGGACAGCACGACCTGGTCATTAGGTTCCTAAGGGGCACTAGGAGGCGGAATCCGCCTCGTCCGCGCTCCATACCCTCTTGGGACCTGGATGTGGCCCTGACAGGTCTCACCAGGCCCCCATTCGAGCCCCTAGGTTATGCCGCTCTTCCTCATCTGACGATGAAGAGGGTTCTCCTGTTGGCGCTCGCCTCCGTCAAGAGGGTAGGGGACCTACAGGCATTCTCCGTGTCCCCTGACTGCCTAGAATTCGGACCCAGGGATTCTCATGTTATCCTGAGACCTTGGCCCGGCTACATGCCCAAAGTTCCCACCACTCCCTTTAGGGACCAGGTGGTGAATTTACAGGCGCTCCCCACTGGGGAGGAAGACCCAACCCCGTCCGTGTTGTGTCCAGTACGCGCGCTGCACCTTTACTTAGACCGCACGCAGAGCTTCAGGAGCTCGAATCAGCTCTTTGTCTGTTTCGGAGGTCAGCAGAAGGGGAGAGCTGTCTCCAAGCAGAGGTTGGCGCACGGGATTGTGGACGCTGTCACGACAGCCTACCAATCCCAAGATCGCCCGTGCCCACTAGCAGTGAGAGCTCACTCCACCCGGGATATATCCTCCTCGTGGGCACTGGCACGTGGCGCCTCTCTCACAGACATTTGCAGAGCTGCAGGTTGGGCTACACCCAACACCTTCGCGAGGTTCTACAACCTCCGCGTAGAGCTGGTGTCAGTCTGTGTCCTGCATGGCCACATGTAGGACCGGCAACCGGTAGGGTGTACACCTATATTGGTTCCTTCCCCCCTCTCTCGAGTGGGTCAGCGTACCGATTCAGCCTCCCTTCTTTCCCCAATGGGCGATGAACAGGCACTCCATCCATCACTAAGCAAGCACCTTCTGTGGCGGGCTGGGCAGAGCAGCCCTGCCCCTTAGGCCAGGTATCTCCGGAGTTATTCGCAACATAGCTCTAACCGGACCTAGTGCTACCAGACGTTGCAACCCCCCAGTAGGGCGGTTCCGTCTGATGTATCCTCATGCTGGTTCCCACCTTGGTAACCCATGACCTCCCTAGGTGGACCTCCACCTCGCGGTTAACTCCTTCAGTCCGCACATTCTTCCCATGAGCTCTCCCCTATCGGTGAGACCATGTTGGTATCTCCACTAGTCTCATCCCTGTGGTAGGAAGTGGTCTCTGTAGCGCATCCCCCACTTGAGGAAGTAGCGCTTACCCAGTGGCCTTACGGTACCAGGCGGCTTCTCGCTGTTAGAGAAACAAGGCCGCCGCCTGTGAGGCCGAAGGCAGGGGCCTTCCCACCTTTCAAGAAAGCTCTGGGACCCCCTACCTACCCACTGGTAGGTTACAATTTCGCGGTAGCGCTCACGGCTGACACACCCAGGCCAGTCACCGTCGCTTCGCTAGAGATTGTGACAGGGCAAGTGTTATGGCGTTTTCCATAGGAACCCCATCTGTCGGTTCGACACAACGTCGAGAGACCGACAGAAAGGGAACGTCTCGGTTACGGATGTAACCTCAGTTTCCTGATGGAGGGAACGAGACGTTGTGTCTTCCTTGCCACAACACATGCTGTCCACTGCAGCAGTCGTGAGAGGTCTCAGACTCCTCAGAACAAAGGTGAATGAATGAGGCACGCCGTCTCCCTTTTACACCCGGATATCCGGGGGCGGAATCCTGCATGCAAATTTCATTCACCAATTTTCATTGGCCTTTTCTAAGTAGTCGGAAGCGATTGGTTCTCAGGGACGAACCCCATCTGTCGGTTCGACACAACGTCTCGTTCCCTCCATCAGGGAACTGAGGTTACATCCGTAACGAGACGTTTTACTTATAGCCTGACAGAATGCCTTCTGACAGCATTAACAACACTTTTTTTGGAAGTGATATTTACAGACATGAATTAAAGTTCCTCTGACAGGAAATTTTGTTTATCAGGTAAGACTCGTTAATTCTCAACAAATAAATGGCTTTTGCGAAAATAAATATTAAAACGATATGCATGAAAACGATGTTTTAAGTTTTATTTCATCGCATCAACATTGTTGTTCATTTGAATGCTTCTAAACATGTTTGTGTACCATTTTGAACGCGTTTTGAGATGTTGCTGGTGACATATTGCTTTTACCTACACTGCGTTCCAAATTATTATGCAAATTGGATTTAAGTGTCGTAAACATTTAATTTTATATTGTTCAATTAAACTTATGGATGGTATTGTGTCTCAGTGCTCTTTGGATCACTGAAATCAATCTCAGACACCTGTGATAAGTAGTTTGCCAGGTGAGCCCAATTAAAGGAAAACTACTTAAGAAGGACGTTCCACATTATTAAGCAGGCCACAGGTTTCAAGCAATATGGGAACGAAAAAGGATCTGTCTGCTGCCGAAAAGCGTCAAATAGTGCAATGTCTTGGACAAGGTATGAAAACATTAGATATTTCACGAAAACTTAAGCGAGATCATCGTACTGTGAAGAGATTTGTGGCTGATTCAGAGCACAGAAGGGTTCGTGCAGATAAAGGCAGAATGAGGAAGGTTTCTTCCAGACAAATTCATCGGATTAAGAGAGCAGCTGCAAAAATGCCATTGCAAAGCAGCAAACAGGTATTTGAAGCTGCTGGTGCCTCGGGAGTCCCGAAAACCTCAAGGTGTAGGATCCTCCAGATGCTTGCAGTTGTGCATAAACCTACTATTCGGCCACCCCTAACCAATGCTCACAAGCAGAAACGGTTGCAGTGGGCCCACACATACATGAAGACTAATTTTCAAACAGTCTTGTTTACTGATGAGTGCCGTGCAACCCTGGATGGTCCAGATGGATGGAGTAGTGGATGGTTGGTGGATGGCCACCATGTCCCAACAAGGCTGCGACGTCAGCAAGGAGGTGGCGGAGTCATGTTTTGGGCTGGAATCATGGGGAGACAGCTGGTGGGCCCCTTTAGGGTCCCTGAAGGTGTGAAAATGAACTCTGCAAGGTATGTAGAGTTTCTGACTGAGCACTTTCTTCCATGGTACAAAAAGAAGAACCATGCCTTCCGTAGCAAAATCATCTTCATGCATGACAATGCACCATCTCATGCTGCAAAGAATACCTCTGTCATTGGCTGCTATGGGCATAAAAGGAGAGAAACTCATGGTGTGGCCACCATCCTCCCCTGACCTCAACCCTATTGAGAACCTTTGGAGCATCCTCAAGCGAAAGATCTATGATGGTGGGAGGCAGTTAGCATCAAAACAGCAGCTCTGGGAGGCTATTCTGACATCCTGCAAAGAAATTCAATCAGAAACTATCCAAAAACTCACAAGTTCAATGGATGCAAGAATTGTGAAGGTGATATCAAAGAAGGGGTCCTATGTTAACATGTAACTTGCCCTGTTAGGATGTTTTTGATTGAAATAGCTTTTGATTTCAGTAAATATGACCTCCTAATGCTGCAAATTCAACAAATGACCATTTTCAGTTTTTTACAACCTATGAAATGTTTTCAAACTCTGTTGTGCATAATAATTTGGAACAGTGCATTTTGAGTTTTTCATTTTTTAAATAAATACTGTTGTCAGTGGGAGGTTTGTTCAATAAAATTCCAAATGTACCCTAACTGTTGATTACTTGAAAATTATACTGACTGTCATTTGCATCGACAAATTAGGAAAACCAGAGAAAGATATCATTTGCATAATAATTTGGAACGCAGTGTATACAGTACATTAAATGTCTTCCAACTCTGAGTCTGTGTCATTCATATGTTATTAAAAAGTCTCTAAAGTAGTTATGCGCACATAAGGACAAGTTAAATTATTTGTACTGCATGTCCGCCCCAAATAATATTAAATATAAAAAAATATTATAAACCAACATAAAACTTTTAATCAATTTTGTGTCACGTCCAGGGCTGTGTCTCAATCAGCTCCCTTGTTCAGTAGTCAGGGCACTGACTAGGGAGTCAGCCATTTAAGGGCTGTCTCATTCGCAAAATCCTTCCAGTGCACTGAAACATTTGTTCCCTTAAAATTCCCACAATGCGCCATAAAAACCAGGGAGCATCGACGCTCCCTATGTTCCCTTACTGGAAATCATGTGACAAGTTTTGAAGACGTTTAACCGAAATCGCAGGAGCTGACTCAATGAATTTCATTCCTACAAGGAAGCACTGTCCAAAACTAAATCTACATTTACATTTAGTCATTTAGCAGACAAGGAGGATGCCTACAGAAAAGGGGACACATTCTTGTATAGGCAGGCTAGGAACACACTGAAAAACGAGATCAGAGTGGCTAAGAGAAACTACTCTAAAAAGTTGGTAAACTGGTTTTCAGCGAACGACCCTGCGTCTGTGTGGAAAGGCCTGAAAGACATCACTAACTACAAGCCACAATCCCCCAATTTTGCAGGTAATCAACACCTTGTCAATGATCTGAATGACTTTTCCTGCAGATTTGAAAATGCTAACTTTACACCTCACACCAACTCTAACATTCTCTCTACACAACACCTATCACCTTCAGTCACCCCACCTCCTGCACTTCAGATCAGTGACGAGGATGTGTGCCAAGTCTTTAGGAAACAAAAGACAAGAAAAGCACCAGGCCCAGATTGTCAGGATTCGGGACTATTGTTTCTGGTTTTGGCCACTAGATGTCATTGTTTTCACCTGTTGTTTCTCATTAGTGTCATTGTTTTCACATGAGCCTCATTTACCCCTGTGTAGTTAAGTTGTTCTCTGATCCCTGTCTCGTCGCTTGGTCTTTAACGTTGTTGTAGCCACTCACCCTTGTTGTTTCTAGTCTAGAGTTGCTTAGTTTAATATGTGCCACGTCTTCTGTTATGTTTTGATTTCTAAAGAGAACATTATTTTTGCTCGGCCTCTTCGGAGTTGTTTACGTTACCCTTTTTACTGTTCCTGTTTCTACCTTGTAGAATACCTTATTTTGGATCACTAAAGATAACTTTATTTTTGCTCAGCCTCTTCGGATTTGTTTATGTTACCCTGTTTTTGCTGCTCCTGTTTTTTTGGATTACGTTGCTTTCTGGGATTATATTAAAAGGATATTTTTTCTACTCAAGCCACTGTGTGCGTGTCTCCCTTTGGGTTCCTCATTCCTCAGTGGTATGGTGTAAAGAGTTCGCCTCCAACACAGGAGACCCAGGTTCAAGTCTTGGCCTCGACGCAGATGGTATCTCCCTGAGCCTGTCTTAAAAGCTGTGCTATTCAACTGGCCTTTATTTTCTCACAGATCTTCAACAGATCACTGGAGCTGTGCACAGTTCCTTCCTGTTTCAAGCGCTCCACCATAATCCCCATCCCAAAATCACAGGACTGAATGACTACAGACCCGTCGCTCTCACATGTGTGGTCATGAAGTCATTCAAGAGACTGGTACTGGCCTATGTGAAGGACATTACAGAACCCTTACTGGACCCCCTGCAGTTTGCATATAGAGCAAACAGGTCTGTTGAGGATGCAGTTAACATGGGGCTGCATTTTGTCCTGAAACATCTGGATAGACCAGGGACCTATGTGAGGATCCTGTTTGTGGACTTCAGCTCCGCTTTCAACACCATCATCCCATCACTGCTCCAGACAAAGTAAACCCAGCTATCTGTTCCTGGCTCTATCTGTCAGTGGATCACCAGCTTTCAGAATGGGGAAACTCACATACAGCACCCGCACAATCAGCACTGGCACCCCACATGGGTGCGTTCTCTCCACACTGCTCTTCTCCCTGTTCACCAATGACTGCACTGCCCAGGACCCTTCTGTCAGGCTTCTGAAGTTCGCAGATGACACCACACTAATTGGCCTCATCCAGGATGGTGATGAGTCTGCGTACAGACAGGAGATTGAGCAGCTGGCTGCCTGGTGCAGTCATAACAACTTGGAGCTGAACACGCTTAAAACAGTGGATATGGTTATGGACTTCAGGAGAAACCCCCCTGCACTCCCCCCTCTCACCATCATGAACAGCATTGTGGCAGCAGTGGAGTCATTCAGGTTCCTGGGCGCCACCATCTCTCAGGACCTGAAGTGGGACAATCACATTGGCTCCATTGCTAAAAAAGCCCAGCAGACATTGTACTTCTTACATCAGCTGAAGAAGTTCAACCTACCACAAACTCTGTTAAAACAGTTTTACTCAGCAGTCATAGAGTCTGTCCTCTGCACATCCATCACTGTCTGGTTTGGTTCAGCCACAAAGTCAGACATCAGAAGACTACAGAGGACGGTTTGGACTGCTGAGAAGATCATTGGTTCTCCCCTGCCAACCCTCGAAGAACTGTATACATCCAGAGTGAGGAAAAGGGCTCAGATAATTACCCTTGACCTCTCACATCCAAGCCTCTTCACAATGCTGCTGTCTGGTCGGCGCTACAGAGCACTGAGGACCAAAACAACCAGACATAAAAACAGCTTCTTCTCTCAGGCCATCTACCTTTTGAGCAGTTAAATGTTTTTTACCTACCGTGCAATTAATAACTCTGTGCAATAATAATTAAGTACAATATTAATTATATCCTCCAGATAATACATTTAATAAATCTATCTTTTATACAACATTTGTAATTCAACTCAACTCAACTTTATTTATATAGCGCTTTTACAATTTTCATTGTTACAAAGCAGCTGTACATGAGACATATTGACTATAAGCAAAATAATTAAAGTTGTACCTGCAGAAACAAGAAAAGGTTGAAAACACAGAAGACAGACACACAGAAGACAGACATACCCACATACAAAACACTCCACACACACAATATGCACACGTACTAACACACATAGACATAGAGACACACACACACACACGACGCACGCACACACACACACACACACAACACACACACACACACGTACGTACACAGACAAGTACGCACACACACACACACACACACACACACACACACACGCTCAGTGAGAGCACACATTTAGGATAAAGGAGAGAGAAGCACAGGTCAAATATAACAGACTATAAATTCCTATATGCAATATTAATTAAGTAAAACTTTAAAATTCTAAAGCAGCCCCCCCGGTCAGGCAGATAGTGCAAAAACAGTATGCAAACGGTGGCGAGGAACCCAAAACTCTAATCGAGAAAAAAAACCTCAGGAGAACCCAGGCCCAACCAGGGGATTCCAGTTCCCCTCTGGCAAAAGCTGCTGCCTCTGCACAAGCTCCAGAGAACTTGCACAACAAGGCTAAATAAAATAAATAAACTTAATAATAAAATAAATTATAGTTTAAGATTATCATTAATAATCTAATAGCATTTGAATTTTGTGGTGAAGACATGTCAAGAGACCGCGTCCTTCTTTATCCAGCTCTATCATCTCAGCTCTTGTCAGGTCCCCACTTCCCATTCTCCGCTCTACCATCAGGTCAGGCCATGAACTGCATCCTGCTCGCTGTGGTAACCTTGGAACAATGAGACAAGACTGGCTGAGAGTAGAGTACTGTTCTGTACTCTTTGATGCAACAAGTACATCAGTTGTGTTTTTGGTTCCGGTTGATCTAACTAATGCAGCCTAAACCCTCTAGAAGATTTATATTATGGAAGAGTAGTGTATGCAAGATTAAAAAGATGCGTCTTTAGTCTAGATTTAAACTGACAGAGTGTGTCTGCCTCCCGGACAGTGCAGGGAAGACTATTCCAAAGTTTAGGCGCTAGATAGGAAAAGGATCTACCACCTGCACTTGATTTTGAAATTCTAGGTATTACCAACTGACAGGACGCCTGAGAGCGTAATGCACGTGAAGGACTGTAATACAAAAGGAGTTCATTCAAGTACTGAGGAGCTAAACCATGTAAGGCTTTATAGGTAATAAGCAAGATTTTAAAGTTAACGCGATGCTTTATAGGTAACCAGTGCAAGGTTGACAGAACCGGGCTAATATGTTCATACTTTTTTGTACGTGTAAGAACTCGAGCTGCCGCGTTTTGGACCAATTGGAGTTTTTGTAATAAGCCTGCAGGGCAACCACCTAACAGTGCATTACAGTAGTCTAGTCTTGATGTCATGAATGCATGAATTAACTTCTCTGCATCTGACATTGACAGCATATGACGTAGTTTAGATATATTCTTAAAATGGAAAAACGCAATTTTACAGGTGTTGGCGACGTGGCTCTCAAATGACAGATTACTATCGAATAGAACGCCAAGATTCTTTGCTGACGACGAGGGTTTTATGGAACATCCGTCAATAGTTAAACAGTATTCTTGGTTGTTACTTATAGCAGTTTTCGGTCCAATAAGTAACACTTCCGTTTTGTCCGAGTTCAGTAATAAAAAGTTGTTACTCATCCAGTTTTTTATATCGACTATGCATTCCATTATTCGATGGAACTGCTGTGTTTCATGAGGCTTCGAGGAAATATAAAGTTGAGTATCATCAGCATAACAGTGAAAGCTAACTCCGTGTCGCTTTATTATATCTCCTAGAGGTAGCATGTATAATGCGAAGAGCAGAGGCCCTAAGACTGAGCCCTGTGGTACACCGTACTGGACTTGCGATTTGCGTGACACCTCATTGTTTATTGCTACAAATTGAAAACGGTCGGATAAATAAGATTTAAACCATTTCAAAGCTATTCCCTTAATGCCGACATAATTTTCGAGTCTATGTAGGAGTGTGCTGTGGTCAATGGTTCGAATGCAGCACTAAGGTCTAGCAGCACCAATAACGAGATACAACCTCGGTCAGACGCCAATAGCAGATCATTTGTAACTCTGATCAAAGCAGTCTCTGTACTGTGACATGCTCTAAATCCAGACTGGAATTCTTCATTGATGTCATTCCTTTGGAGGAAGGAGCATAATTGAGTTGAAACTACTTTTTCCAGAACTTTAGATATGAAAGGTAGATTCGATATAGGCCTGTAGTTCCTTAGTTCTCTAGGGTCGAGTTGGGGTTTTTTGACAAGGGGCCTTATAACAGCCACCTTATATGCTTTAGGCACATGTCCTAATGTCAGAGATGAGTTAATAATACCAAGAAGAGGATCTATAATTTCTGGGAGCATCTCTTTCAGTAGATTTGTAGGTATAGGGTCTAGTATGCATGTTGTTGATTTAGATGATCTAATAATTTTAGACAGCTCATCTTGATCTACGGTATAAAATAATTGCATTTTCTCCTTAAGGGCGCTGTAGTTAGTTTGTTCAGCGGGTTTCACTTCTGATTGCATTGTTATAATTTTTTCTCTAATATCTTGGATTTTATATGTGAAGTAGTTCATAAATTCATCACTGCTATGCTGATATACAGGATCAGAAGTCACTGACGATTTATTTTTTGTTAATTTAGCCACCGTGTTAAATAAAAACCTAGGGTTGTGCTGGTTTTCTTCTATTAGTGATGAAAAGTAGGCGGATCTAGAAGTTTTTAGGGCTTTCCTGTATTTTCGAATACTATCCTTCCATGCTGTACGAAATACCTCTAATTTAGTTTTCTTAAAGTTGCGCTCCATTTTTCGGGCCGCTTTCTTTAGAGCCTGAGTGTGTTCATTATACCACGGTGTGGGGCTGCCATTTTTAATCTTCTTTAAACGTAGTGGAGCAACTTTGTCTAGCGTTACCGAGAAGGTGGAATTAAAATTTTCAGTGGTAATGTCAAGATCTTCAACGTTATTTCTCATGATTTGAGACAATTCGGGCAGATTATCGAGAAACGCATCTTTGGTAGTTGAAGTTATTGTTCTACCATATTTGTAACAATGAGTTTTATTTGCAGCCGTAGGCCAGTGAAGCAAACATAATACCAGATAATGATCCGAAATGTCTTCACTCTGCTGAAGGATTTTAACGTCGTCCACATTTATACCGTAAGACAGTATTAAATCTAAAGTATGATTACGAAGGTGAGTGGGTCCTGACACATGTTGACTAATGCCCATGGAGTTAAGAGTGTCTTTGAAAGCCATTCCTAAGGCATCTGTAACGTTATCTACGTGGATGTTAAAGTCACCAACGACAAGGAGTCTATCTGCGGCCAGTACTAGTTCTGATAAGAACCCACCAAATTCTTTAATAAAATCTGTGTGGTGCCCTGGAGGCCTATATACAATAGCTAGAATCAATTTAAAAAGGTTTTATCTTTAGTATTAGGTGTTGAAACATGAAGAACCATGACTTCAAAAGAATTATATTTAGAGTTCGACTTCTGGGAAATGCTAAGAGAGTTATTGTAAAGTGCTGCGACACCTCCCCCTCTGCCTTTTAGACGAGGCTCGTGTTTATAATAATAATCTTGGGGGACAGATTCATTTAAAGCAATATAATCATCTGGTTTTAGCCATGTTTCTGTCAAACAGAGCATGTCTATTTTATGATCTGTTATCATATCGTTAACAAAAAGTGCTTTATTAGAGAGAGATCTAATATTTAGCAATCCGAGTCGTAACAGTTGATTATCTGTATTTTGTTCATGTTTAGTTTGTTTAACGTTTATTAAATTACTTTCAAGAGGTTTACGCATTATTTTATGTTTGCTAATCCGGGGGACAGACACAGTCTCTATTTTGTGATGTTTGGGAGAACGGATTACTACATGTTGTACATTTTGTGTATTCTGCGACGTGAGACGGCAAGCAGACAGTTGGTTGAGCCATACTGTCTGCTCCCTGACCTGGGCCCCAGCGAGTCAAGTTTTAGCATTAGCATTAAAACTGTAATGCTAATGTAATGCAAAATTGTCCTGTAATGCGAGCTGCTACAATGGTATCGTCTGGGTGAAACAAGAAGTAGATATGGGTGTCGTCAGCATAACAGTGATACGAGAAGCCGTGTGCCCGTTGGGTCCCAAGATTGTCGTGTAGATGGAAAAAAGCTTCGGTCCAAGCACTGATCCCTGAGGGACCCCAGTGATCATGTGGTGAGCAGTGGACAGCAAGCCCCTCCATGACACCCTGAAGGATCTGCCGGAGAGGTAGGATTTGAACCAGCGGAGTGGAGTGCCTGAGATTCCTAGAGATGACAGGGTTGCTAGCAGTATCTGGTGATTGACAGTGTCATTTACAAATCTGACATTATTCTAACATAATTGGAGTTAGCGATGGGAACTCCAGGTTTCTTTTCTCACTGGTAAACAATATTCTGCGACCCCCAGATTCTTTGCCATCTGAAGTGTATTCCACTGATCTATGTGATCACTTTATGACTTTTTTTAAGTCTAAGGTAAGAAATGAGGAATTACTCATTAGTACTCACAATCATGGGTCCTGTCAATTTATCTTTCATCCACCTCCTCACTCTTTTCTCTCTACCTTTACACTACCAAATACTACAGAGATAATGTGTGCGATAAGTAAATCTAAATCTTCGACCTGTCAGTTTGACCCCCTACCAACTTCTTTAAAATTGTCCTCTCTTCACTTGTTTCTGGTTCTGTATCATTATCTCTTAAATCTGCTATTTTTACTCCTATACTTAAGAAACCAGGGGCTGATACTTCTAACCTTGATGATTTCTGTCCGATCTCAAATCTCATAAAATACTCCTTGACAGGTTAGCTTCTATTGGGATTACTGGTACTCCTCTGTCTTGGTGTAGGTCATATCTTTCCGGTAGCACTCAGCTCATTCAGCTCATCCATGGAGGGGTGTTCCCCTCTTGGTTACATTTTAAGGAAGCATGGTACTAATTTTCACTGTTATGCCGATGACACCCAACTGTACATGTCTGCTAAGCCCACTGGCTCTTTTCCTCCACCATTTCTGTCCAGTTGTCTAGCTGAAATTAAAGATTGGCTTTCAGCTAATTTCTCATTGGTACTACATCTGTTTTGTGTAAATCTAATATACAGTATATATTTTTTGCACATTGACAATAATGCAATCCATACTTCCTCACAGGTTAAAAGCTTGGGTGTTATCATGGATAGCACACTGTCCTTTGAAACTCAAATTAATAATATCAAGCGGACTGCATATTTCCACGTATGTAATATAAACCGTCTTCGTTCTTCAATACCAACAATACAGCAGTTCTTATTAACACACTAGTCACCTCACGTATAGACTATTGTAATGCCCTTCTCACTGGTGTTCCCTCCAAATTTCTATATAAGCTCCAGTTGGTTCAGAATTCTGCAGCTCGTGTTCTTTCTAGATCACCTTCTACTGTGCACATTTCTCCAGCAATTGCACTGGCTTCCAGTAAAGTATTGAGTCGATTTTAAGAAATTATTACTATTACTTACTTACAAGGCACTCCGTAATCTTGCACCCCAGTATCTTACTGAACTTCTTCACGTTTACACCCCTTCACGTGCTGTCAGATCTTCATCGTCAATTTCTCTTGTGGCACCTCAGATTCAACTTTCTACCATTGGTGCGAGATATTTTAGCTGTGCTGCCCCCCCGCCTACGGAACTCCATTCCCTTAGTATTAATAAAGTGCATTATTATTATTATTCATGAAACGCGATATAACTTTTGAAAAGACAAACGCTATTTTATGTTATGTATAAACAAACGTTGCTAGGCAGGCAGGCAACACAACAGTTAGATTTAATTATCAACCAAATTTGTGTACTGACATGTAACAGAATAATGAAAGTGTTTCTCATGTGTACTTCAACCAGTATTTAAAAAATAAGTCAGAGAGATGTCGATTTTGCCGGTTGTTGATTAATACCAGCTGTGATATGTACGCCATACTGGGTTGGGGAGCTGATGGAGACCCAGGAATTTCACTTTTCCGGTTGCCACGACATAACTCGTTACATCACCACTACGAAAGTTTGGTCATCAGATTACGTTGACGTTACATAACAGTCACGTATTTTGGCTAGCTGGGGTATCATGGTCATCATACAGACACGTATGATATCATTCGAAGCTGTAAAGGGTTTACATTTATTTGCGTTGACCCACGATAACCACAAAATATTGTGCTTTTGTAAAATAAAGGAAAGGATGCACTTTCTGCCGTCTGTGAACTGTTTCTCTCCGTTCGCAGAAGCGATTCAGATGCACGTGTGATAAGTCGTTTTGTGAGTCATGTTGTGCTGTGTAGGGTATGGTCGGATCAAAGTTTACCATCTGTGATCGTAAAACACAGTAACCTCTCAGCAGGACTACGACCAGGCACCAACAAGTCTGGCCAAATGTCCCATTCTCAACACCTTCATCACTGACCAGGACAGATTCGGATACTCTCCCCTAGACTTCAAAGGAGGTTCTTGGGGGAGGACAGGACTGTTCACCAAAGTGAGAAAAGCCATGTGGCCCCCAGGGACTGAGAGCCTCAAATTCTTCCAAAAGAATGTCTCTTTCTCTTTCCTTAGCCACAAAAGACTGGTTTAAAGTGTATACACATGAATCTCCACATTGTATGCTTGTCTCTATGTTATTCTCCTTCACCTATAACCTCAAAGGCATATGTGCTTAGTGGTATTCTGCGTATATTTACATTCTTGTCCAAACTACAGGTCAATGTAATTGTAACCCCTTTATGTTTCATATCTACGTGTTTCCCTTTTCATGTCTTAGAATATGGTGTATAGCACAGTAATGTATTTTATACCATACTCATTTTATTCTATTCTAATTCTATTCCTGCTCCAAACTCCCAGGCGACCATAAATGCAAATGAGTTAGTGTGCTGGACAAAGAAACATGTTTTCGCGCCCAAAACTATCTCATCACATTGGATCGCCCACCTTGGAGGGGCGTGACGCCGTCTGTGTGAAAACATCTGAACACGCAGGAAAGCTTGCTCTTTTGTGTATGTTCGTTCGCTCGTGTGCGTTCGCACTCGTGCGCGTTCGCTCGCTCGCTTCTTTCAACCTCTCGAGACCTGCCTCTCCTCAGAGACAGTTTCTAACGGCAGTTTGCTTCTGCTAAATCAACGGACTGTGGATTCGGACGGTAATTAAATTACCGCACGACCTTGGTGTTTGTCAAAAAACAGTAGGTAATTTGGCCGGGGATTTTCCCGCGGGTGGTGGGAGAAAAACATAGACATCCTGGATTCGGACGGCAATAAAATCACCATTTACCCCCCGTAGATGGTGAAAATATCTTACGTCACTATGAGAAACAATTACCGTCCGAATAGGGCTATAGAAGACTTAAATTACAAAATCAAAAACATTTCAGTTGTAATTCAAAGACGAAAGGCAGGCAAAAATCAGACAACAATCCGATTATAATTACTGCAAGCACATGCATATCATTCAGCTTTATAATATTCATAATATTTCAAAGGGCATGTGGGTTGAGGGTTGCTGCTCTGGCTTTGATTTTGCACTGTGTCTGAACATTTTATGTTGAATTAAAAATTAATAACGATTAACCCAGTTAAAGTTCTGCTGGGTTCAAAGAGGTGTGAGCTAAGAGCTCAGATAATCTCCACTGTACTCTGCACTGTTCCTACAAACTGGCCTGAAAAATGTAGTATAATAGAAATTCAAAAGTCATATTCTTTTTAAAACATCTTGCTTGATATTGTGTTTTGACTTTACCTCTTGTTCTCTTTCTTTTTCTGTTCGCCTGATTCTGACCTATTGATCAACTGTAAGCATTCTGTAACATGACATGTTCAGCCAGAGACTGTACACCTCAGAGATAAAAAAAATCTCCATTGAGCTGAAATTAGACTTCAAGTCCCTTCAGACCCTTTCGCTCTCTCTCAGTTCCCCCCACCACCTTCTTCCCTCCTGAGCAGGTGACACAATTGATGAAAAAAATGTTAATATGGTTTAACCAGGGAAAATGCTATCAGAAGATATGTCTAATCAGCAGAGTTTAGCGAGAGTACATGTTTTAATGACCCATGGAAACCCCTGCTACTTGGGACAAACACATCTTTATGGCTTCTATTTAGTTGGCCTGGTATGAAACAATGAAATTACATCATATGCATACAATGTAGTTTGTGTTGTTGGGTCTCATGGTTTGACATGGACTTTTATGTGTCTGCATTGTTTGTCTTTCTTGAATCAGGCAAAATGAAAACACATGAGGTGCAGAGCGGTTTATTTGTGCTCAAGCAGTTCACTGTGTCTGACAATGCCTGTAATCTCTGCCAAACCGTTCCACCACAGTCATAATAAGCATAAAAGGCAATATTTTCCCCCTCTCATAGCCCCAGTCTGACCCTAGCCAGAGCACTCACTGCATAAAACTCTCATTGTCTTTAACCAAAGAGCATCAGTTTTCCAGGAGCTCCAGCCTCCATGTCAATTGCAAACAACCATGAGCCTAATGCCCAGGGTGCAATCTGCGGAGGTTTCAGGGAAACAGGCTGAAAAAAAGGCAAGAAGTATGAGACTGCTGCATGATGGCAAGGAGAGGTCACTCTGTCTGCATATAGTCTGCAGTGATGCATTCACACAAATTTAGCACCACGGTTAGACATTATGTACTTATTAGTGCTGATTATCTCCTGATAGGTACTGTACATAATCAGTTTAGATGAGTGAGGGGCTTTGTTATATCTTTTTGGTATTGTCTATCAATCCCAAGGACAAAAAGCAAGGGAATTTGTGGAGAATGTTTGCAGTCTGAGCAATATGACACTTCATATTTTTGGTATAATTGCAGACTTTGGTAACTTGGTACTGGCTCAGTAAATCAAGACTAAATGTAATTTGTTTTTTTGGGGGGGGGCTGACCCTTTTAGGATATTATAATTTCTTAACCCTCATGTTGTGTTCGGATCATTTTGACCCGGAAAAAAATATTTGACCCAAAAATACTTGTTAATGTTATTGGATTGGACTGAATTTTGGTGACTTTGTTCACAAAGTCTACAACAACCTCACAAAATAATGTATTTTTTGTGGCTTTTTTGTGTTCTTTCCCCCATTTTGTTACATTTGTGGTGTTCCCGGGTCAAAATGACTCACCTACCAAAGAGAGCTTATACTGTAAATCACTCGATTTGCTATATATTATCACCGAATATTGGATTAAATCTTTTTGTCAACTTGTTTTCTTTCAGATAATATTGATTTTGTGTTTCTTTTTTTAACTGATTAATCGTAGGCGTCATTTATCTGAGTTTACGCACCTTACTTATGCGTGAAAAAATATTATTTGCGTATGCTTTTACAAATGTTAAATAAAAGAAGAAAAAATCCGCTGTTTATCACACTACTGTACTAAAATGTTTAATTAGGAAGTTTAGGCTGAAATGCTTTTTGTTTTGTTCAAAATAGCACAAGGTGTTCCTGGTCAAAAATGACTGGCCTTTGAAAGTCAAAATGAAAGTTCACAGAAACAGGACCTTTATTTGGAAATGCTTTTATTTTCTGAAAACGGGTCTAAAGAAAATACTTGTGCTGTTCCCTTTCAAATTTGACCATTAGACTTGAAAACATTAGCACAGAACACATTTATGCTGTCATTTAGACATACATATTTCATGGAACATCTTTTGGGGCGCAAAGTGTGAATATAAAGAATATGTACATGTTGCTCCATGAAATTTTCTTTGTATCTTCAGTGTGTTCTTTTTTGTTGGTCACAACGGCCAGATTTTACAGACATAGCCAGGTGGTCATAGATTTTCTGAACTTTTTCTTGAACTTTACTCTTAGTAAAAAAATATATCTTACTGGAATGACAGTATTGTTATTGTCTATGAAATGTTCCATGCGATGTTTTCAAAATAATATATAGAGAACATACTGTATGCAGGGCTTGACATTAAGCATTGTCATGTGGTTGTCCTTCGGACAAGTAAATTTGACATTCACTTGTCCGAGTACAAACATTACTTGTCCAAAGATAAAACAATGATATTTAATTTGAATTATAATATAATATAATCAATATAATTGTTTCGGATTTAGATTGGTAACGTTTGCTTCTAAGCATTTTAACTAGTGTCCGCTTTGGCCGCCTGAATTTGGTTATAGGCCTACTCTCCGTGACTGCTATAAAACAATGGCAAGCAGTAATTATTATTAGTGTTAAGGCTGTAAATTAACTTTTTTTGCACATAGCACGGGTGCTAGAGAGGTTTAAAGTTTGGTAGCACAGGCAGAAATGTGCAAGTGTAGTTCATTATGAATAGGCAGATAACTGACAAACGACATTAATGTTACATACAGATGGATACATTAGGGCCATATCATTTTTAGATTACCTAAATTTGTTTTAATATTTCTAAATTCTGTGTTTTTCCTTTTTTACTATACAATAGTGTATTTGTCCACATAAATTACTGTAGGTTACTATAGTATTTACTATAGTAAACTGCAGTAAAATTCCTACTATATTGTTTTTGAACTTTACTATAGTATACAGTGTTTATCAATTTACTACAAGGGCACTTCAATTTTCAGTAGTACACTACAGTATTTTTTGTCTGAGTGTTCAATTTAACGGGACTTTTATTTTGACGGGTCTTTGGGAAGATGCTTGTTTGCAGATAGCTTCACTCAAACAGTAAAACGCTCATAAAATAAACTCTCAGAGCAACTCTGGAGATGAAGTTCATGTGTTCATATCCTCATACAGTGCAGGACAGATAAATCCTCGACCATCACTCGTGTTGTATGTTAAACTGTGCAAATAATTCACTCAGACACCCAGCCAGATGACATTTAACGTTAAATAACAGCATTCCGCGTCTGCGTGGACTCAGTGCGGTGCGCCATTGATTATTGTCAAACAAAACAAGCACAACCACGACAAACACGCAGCTCTGTCTAATGCACATATTCTTATTATTCTACATATATGTCGCACTGTTATTTTCTTCAAGTTACTTGTCCGGTCGGGCAAGTAAAATTCTCTCTCACTTGCCCATACAAAACTTTTACTTGTCAACAAGCGACAAACGACTGCGGTCAAGCCAGCCGCGGTTTGAAAATACACGGTCAAGCCAGCCGCCGTTTAGGTTCAGATGCGCGCTTATTGAGTGGTTTACGGTACATTACGGAAACACCGCTTGTAAAGCTTTATTTAAATGTAGATGATCCGCGTCTCTTGTCAATAACATATTTCTTGTTTTACGTTTAGAATATCTCGTTTTTGTCGTAATTTATGCAGGTTTTTTGCAATCATAATGCAAACATTCGGAGA